>NC_079172.1:24079883-24284883 GCF_947568905.1 Ostrea edulis | reverse complement strand
ACTCTCATATGTCATGTATGCATTTCTTGTGACAAAACCTTTTTTCGAGTCAAAGTTTCTAAACTTGTGACCTTGACTTTAAAGAAAATCTAACCTCTTAAATATCTCTTGAATTATTTAAGCCAGGGCTGTCATATTTTGCATATAGATTCTTTATGGCAAGACCTTTTATGTGAACCATGGTGTTTGGACTTGTAACCTTAATCTTTGACTTTGACCAATATTTATAAAAACCTGACCTAATCAATATTTCCTGAACTATTTAACGTAGAACTTTCATATTTCGTGTATGGGTTTCTAAAGACAAAACCTTGTGATATTCTCCAGAATAGCAAGGACATATTAGTCAATGTTGGTGTTGAGGCATTCACATGTTGTGTGAGTTCATATTCGGTTATGTCGTGACTCATTGGGGCCACAATGTACATATATAGGTTGGGGCCCACAATATGGGGTTAAGTTTTTCATGGGAATAAAGATTGAAGAAAAATATGTTACAAATCACAACAGCTGGACAAAGTCAGGACCAATGGGACTAAGGTGAGCGATGTGGCCCATGAGCCTCTTGCTATGATCGACCGAGTCACAGACAATACTTTATAAACAAACAAAAAATACTCAAACTGTATGTTTGTCAATTAGGAATACATTATCTTATATCTAAAATACATAAGGCGGTATAGATTTATCATTATACAGTTTCGCGTTTCGTTTTATCCGAAAATCGACATGACCCGGCTTTTCTGTAGTAATACCTTATACATATTTATCATTACATATGTTAGATTTCTTCCTATAGATTCTAGAATGCATACCCGAGTTTTTACTGAGCCAAAAAGCCCTTAGTGTAAATGCCCGAGGACTACTTTAACTCAATTGGGATGTCAGATTTGCTTACATAAGACTGTGGCGTCGCATCTTTGTATCTGTTCGCAAATGATAATAGACGTAAACAATTTTTCTGCTACTGAAATGTAAACGAACGTGCGCTTCTAGACTTTGAAATTTGTAGAATTCGAAGAAATGTAATAAAACAGTTTTCAACTGAATATCGGGAAATAAGACCGTCCTCGGAATACCGGGAAATAAGATTTACGCGAAAACAAAAGTTCTCTGAATGGAAGCTGAACAACATGAACTCACGAAAATTTCAAATATGACAAATTTATTTGATTCACGCACTCTCAGTTTGTGTAATCGAACATTTCTTGTTATCTATAGCTGAAAAAGCATACATAACTAAAGACGACTTCAAAATACTGATGAAAGATAACTGGTCAACAGGAGAAGAGATCAAGGCACAGCTTGTGGGTGCCATTAAAGAACTTTACTGTGCAAATGGTGAAGAATCTGTGAACAATGTCAAAATCTCCATAGAGGATTTCATCAGCACACTCACCACGGCGGGCGAGGAACCGCTCAGCGAAGAAGAGGCTAGCATCATCATGGCGGAATTAAAGAAAATGGACTCCGTCGGTATAGGGAAAATAACGGGCCAAGGTAGGCATTGTACTGCTGCTTTTGTCTTGTGTAAGTTGCTTTTACAATTTGATTGCATGCATTGCTCAAATCACAAAACAAAAAAAACAAACCAAAAAAAACAACACCCCTCAAATGGGGATATCATGTAAAACTTATACGGTACCAATTTTGATGCACCAGATGCGCATTTCGACAAATAATGTCTCTTCAGTGATGCTCAACCGAAATGTTTGAAATCCGAAATAACAATGAAGTTTTAGAGCTATTATAGCCAAAAACAGCGTGCCAAAAAAAGTGGAGTCAAATTCGTCTAAGGATAAGAGCTATGCATGAGGGAGATAATCCTTAATTTTGAAATGAATTTCTAAATTTTATAAAAGCAATTAAATTAAATCTCAGTTGAATCTTAAGATTTTCTTGTATCTATAAAACTTTGTGGGTGATTTTATAATGGCCCTGTTAGTACAGAATTTGTTCAACTTTGAAACTATTATGGTTGAAACACTATAATCCAATGCTGACCCAACGTTAAAACATAAACATTAATATGTTAACAAATTTTCAATATTCAAACATGATTAAACTAAAGAATAGCATCTTTTCAACATTGAACTAAACGCGGTTTATCAACGTTGAAACGTGAAGCAAAATGTTTTCATAGTTTAACATTGATTTTTTTAACGCATTGATTTTGTTAACGTTAAAGCAAGGCTAGGAATGCTACATCTTGATTTTAAGTAGTAAATTTATATAAAAGTTTATAAAACACGGGTCAGTTCCATAGAGTTTTATGGTTGATTTTGAAATTTTATTAACCATGATAGATGTTAAAGGCAAACTGACAACTCAGCTTTATGACAAACAGGAGGACTTCAGTCTCTCTATCGTCAACACCCCATATTTATGTATCAATATTCCATTATCACCTGCATGTGGTGTTTATATCTCTCAACTGATTCGATACGCAAGAGCTTGTTCTGCTTATGATCAGTTTTTAAATCGAGACAGGCGACTGACAAACAAGTTGACGTTACAGGGTTTTCAACAGTCTCGTTTAATGTCAGCATTTCACATATTAAGCTTATATGATCATTATAACGATCTAGTTTGCCAATACAACCTGTCATTTGGGTCAAATGCTGTTCGAGGTGTTTCATACAAATTGTTAGACCGTTCCTTACGCACTGATTTTGACTACGGATAACTCCGTTTGCCTGATCAAGATATAGGGCTCACAGCGGGTGTGACCGGTCGACAGGGGATGCTTACTCCTCCTAGACACCTGATTCCACCTCTGGTATATCCAGAGGTCCGTGTTTGCCCAACTCTTAATTTTTTATTCCTTACAGGAGTTATACGATTGATCATTCAACGGTAAATCGAGACCAAATTTTATTTCTTCAATTTGTAATTTTGCGAAAATTAAGAAATATTTTGAATTATGATTCTATAATCAAAAGTACATAGAATTTTATATATATAGTGCTTTTTAAATATTTCTTTTCTGGCCTTGTGTCTTTTTAGATTCGACACTTTAGCAAAGTAGGGTGTTGTTGGGTTTTCGTGCTTATGAAAGGTGCTATATAGAGGCATATGTTCCCGCTATTCAATAGATAACATGTAAATATTAACTGTATTTAAATCAATATCAAAGCAATGTTCAACATGTATTCGATACATTATCAACATAAATTCAAACGTTTAACTCTCATCATGTTAGATGTGATATTTTGTGTGCAGCAATTCTAGAATGTATGCATTATTTTGACAGACTGAAATGTGAGTGTTGCGGATTTTCTTTTTGTGTCACAGTTAGTTCAAGGTCACACTAATGTCATACCAACATGACCTTGAACTTCCATTCGAGCAGATATAAATTACATATACTTGCAATTCTTAATTTGCAGCACAATCACTATGTGAACAATTTATGTTTGTTTGATAAGCACAACTAAGATACACTGGCAAATTCAATAATACTTATTTTAGATTTTTGTACATTGGTCGTTTTACATGCATGTAATTATGAAGACTAAACTTAATGTACTCCTGATTTGAAAACAGCGTGGTTAGAAGGTACCAAAAACAAAAACAAAAAAAACACCGTCCGTTAAAAGTCCTTTCTTCGGGAAATTTTTTCCAAAAGATATCACGTGTACCGGAAGGGATGGACCAATCGTTCGCATCTCAAGACGAGCATCTCAAAACGAAGATATGAGCATCTTAACTTGATAGTGATCACTGTTATCAACAATGTTACGTTTTACCTGTTTCTTTCTTTGACAAATAAAAACGTTTTTATTTCAAATTCTAGCTATTTTTTTCACCGAGCAAAATGTTAAAATGGGAAAGACAATGCCTTCAAAAAGACGGTAAATTAAACGATTTTGTCCGAACATTGGAATTAAAAATAACACTAGAGTTCAATAGAAGCTTTGCTCCATGCGTTTGTACCAGAAAATATGAAAAAACATTTCCATCTGTACGATTATGTAAAAGTAACATGATAAGTTCAAATAATGATTTTTTTTATCTTCATTTCAACAGAAAATCTCTGTTATATGAAATTAATCATGAATAAAATTTTACCACATAAAGCTTAACATCGTTATTTAGAAGGCTTAGAAAATTATATTTTGTAATTCCATGCGTAGGTTTGACCTAAACTCACAGCTCATTAACGTCCAAATTATGTTTAAACGTGTGAATTGTGTACTTTCTGATCAAGTTGGGAAGGATTAATGAAAGAGCTAGCTGAATTAAAGCGTGCATTGCAGGGGACAGGTTAAGGCGGATGTTGTCTGTCCTGATGGAGAATAGGTTCTCAGGTCTCTATGTTTTAAGGCGGATGCTGTCTGTCCTGATGGAGAATACGTTCTCAGGTCTCTATGTTTTAAGGCGGATGCTGTCCGTCCTGATGGAGAATACGTTCTCAGGCCTCTATGTTTTAAGGCTGATGCTGTCTGTCCTGATGGAGAATACGTTTTCAAATCTCTATGTTTTATGTTTACCTTTTCACTTTATATACACCTTAGTCTATCGTGTTCTTTATCCATAATTAGATCATTAAAATACACACACACACAACACACACACACACACACACACACACACACACACACACACACACACACAGAGAGAGAGAGAGAGAGAGAGAGAGAGAGAGAGAGAGAGGATATGACGGGTAGAGTATCTAAAGTTATGATAACAATTACATGTATACATGTGTAGTGATCACGGAGAATAATATTTTTTGTACAAATAAATCTTCTCAGCTTCCAATACCTTGCTTTCCCTTGAACCTTTCCCTTGTATTAAGTAATTACAGATTATGTAAAGGAGAAAGAATGACAACAGTGCATTATATGAGAGAATAGACCTGGTGAAGATTACAGAGATTGTAGGGTCATTAACTCCATTGTTAACAAAATAGGCATTCAAAGGTAAACGGGAGTTGGAGGAATCTTTTTTTACCAACCATTCAAAGGGTATGGCAGACATGTTTGACTACGGATAACTCAGTTTGCCTGATCGGAATATGTGGCTCACGGCGGGTGTGTACGGTCGACAGGGGATGCTTACTCCTCCTAGGCACCTGATCCCATCTCTGGTATATCCAGGGGTCCGTGTTTGCCCAACTCTATATTTTGTATTGGTTATATGAGTTATGAGATTGATCAATGTTCGTTATCTTCACCTTTCATTTAATATATTTCTTTTGAAATTGACGTTTTTTTCAACATCGACATTGAATACCTGTTTGTAAACTAATTCGATCCGGTTTTTAGTACCATCGGTCCGCGTTATCAAGTCAAAGAGTGTATTGGCTGCTCCATTTAAAGTAACGATTTTATTTTAGTACTTAAATCTAGTTCATATTCTTTAATAAAACATGAAAATATAAATATAAACAGTAGAATGTCTTTCTTTGTTGTTTTATCGGGTGACAGGAGGGAATCCGGGAATTGCGGTTAGGGGGCGCAACGTTAAACTCATAATTACTCAGTAAAACGTGCTTATTGTACTTGCTAATATCGATTAAAAGAAAATATAACTCCAAAATTCGATGACAGAAGCACACAATTGTAGTCAACCGAATTTTCGCTGTCATTTGAGCGAACGAGTCACGTAAATCAAAACAGCTCGACAGTTTATTAATATGTTTTCTTGAGGCTGTTTATGTGATTAAAGAACCCATAAAATCGATATTAGTAAGTACAAGAAGCATCGTTTTATTGATTAATTATGAGTTTAACATTAAATTCGGCTCGCAAGTATTTAAAATCGGTCCGAGAATGCCGCCTCCAGCTGGAGGCGGCGAATTTCCAGTTTACGTAATGGCACCGGTTCTGACGTTTTCCTGGCACGGTAAATAGCAAAATCATAAAAAAGCCAGAAAAACGTAAGATATTTTGGACTAGTGTAAAACATGATATACACAGATCTCAGAAATTTTGGGAAAATAGCACGTGATATGCAAATAAGATAGTCACGTGGTTAGCACTGGTTAATGTGTAAAAAGACAGGCTGTCTTTTGAAGCTGTTTTCATCTACCGGGTATATCTCTACAACATTAGTTGTTGGGTTTTTTTTATGCCCCCCCCCCCCTTCAAAGAAGAGGGGCATATTGGTTTGCACCTGTCGGTCGGTAGACCACATGTTGTCCGCTCAATATCTTGAGAACCATTCACTTGATGATAATGCTATTTCATATGTGGGTTCGTTATAAATAGAAGAAGACCCCTATTGTTTTTCAGATCCAAAGGTCAAGGGTCAATCTACTCTGGACATAGGAATATAATGTCCGCTCAATATCTTGAGAACCCTTTGCTTGACAGACATCAAACTTGGCACACTGGTACATCCTAAGGAGTAGATGACCGAGTTTAAGGTCATATGGTCAAAGGTCAAGGGTCAAACTGGGCATAAGAATATACTGAACATTCAATGTCTAGAGAACCCTTTGCTTGACAGACATCAAGCTTGGTACACTGGTACAGCATAAGGAGTAGATGACCCCTGTTGATTTTTAGGCCACATGGTCAATCCACTCTTGACATAGGAAGATATTGTCTGCTCAATATTTTGAATTGATGATACTACTATCAATTAAATGATGTTTGTGTATAACCATTTTCAATTTTGCACCATGGGGGGTATATGTGTTTTACAAACATTTTTTGTTTTTGTGTATGTATGTACATTTAATAGAGTTCTTTGTTTCGTTTTATTCATAAAATACCGTAGTATTAAGATTAATTAAATTTATCAGAATTATTAAAATCTAAAATCGGAACATATACACATTTAATTGTTTTTTTACCCTTGTATGTGATTTTCTCTGCATCTTTCTGATACAGATACAACATGTGTACGTACGACCGATCCTGTGACGGAATTTTTTTTTTTGAGTGATGTAAACGACAGGGGTATTGATTCTTCTTAGTACTTCCTTATCGAAGGGGATAGGCATACGCGTTAAAATTTACAATGTACCTTTTAATTAATGCACCCAATCTCGCACATACGGAAAGCGCATTGAAAATAAATTATTTTCAATGCGCTTTCCGTATGTGCGAGATTGGGTGCATAATAACAGGGTGGTTTTTCAATATATCATGGTTATGAAATGGTTCGTAATTGATAAGAACAACCATAGAACTTCATTGTACTCAGCGTAAAACGAAACTTACATCATCTTATATTAGTAACAAATGACAAATGGGGATGATTAAAACTGACTGATATATGTCAATTATTTTTTTCCCTTTAGAATTGATTGAATTCTTCCAAGGTGTGTCAAAAAAGGAAAATTCCTCACTGGAAAGAAGAACGATAGAGCAGGAAGGATCGGAGTGACATCAGCGTCATAGTGATCATCATAGAGACATTATCTAATAAAACTGTGTATCAATACAAATAACATATATACATGTATGTTAGATTGTTAGCATAACCCCACCCCACCATGATGATACAAGAACATAATAAGGATATAGCGTGTGATGAGTGATATTTTAGATGTAATCCTTAAGTATAATGACGTATGTTACCCATTATAATTGTACGTGTGTGTTGTCACAGTAGTGATCACGCTGAGAATTTCATAAGATTACATAACACGTGACATTTCATTAGGTCCTGGGATTAGTCTTGTACATGTAATATAGTGAAGGGGTCGCATTAGTACTGTTAAGTGTACGATCGAATGGAAGCAGCATGCAAGTGCCTGTGATTACGGCCAAGAACTTGTTTAAAAAATAGGGGAACTGAAAACTTGATTTAAAATGATTGAGAATTTGAAATATTGTTGTAGATTTTATTTCATGATTCTTCCATAAAACATGCTGCTCGAATATTTAATAGCAGTTTTCAAAAGCAGAAAGTTGCGTAACATGATGAAATTGGAACCCTTTTATAAACCGATCTATGTCGAGATCGCAATACATCTGCGTTGGTTGCTTGAAATAACCTTTGATGACGACAGAATCTTGAGATTATAACCTGATACACAGACATTTTTTAAGCTGATTTGATACTATTTAAAGAACCTCTCAATATTTTGCACCAATTCTACGTGGATTTATATTTCCAATTGTTTTTTATTTTGCTGAAGCCTTGAGTACATTTTTTCTACAAAAGTGCATGTTTCTGATGATAACCAGTATGTGTTTGTTCCCCCTCATTATAATGTCACGTGTCATTACACAAATATTTTCTCATTTTGTTGCAAAAGGAAAATCTCAATTTGTCTTTTAGGGAATGAAGCTCTTTTTAAATAACCATTTTATACGAGGTGTACATTCATCTGCGCTTCCTCTTTTCAAAACCATATACCATATTATACTATGTAACATAATACTTGATATGTGTTAAATAAAACTGTATAATATTTAAGAAATGAACATCACTTTTGAGCTGTTCATGGTCAGTATTCATGAGTTCACGGATTTGGATTTGAGGCAAATTCTGTGAATCGCGCTAGCGATTCACAGATAATTTGCCTCAAATCCAAATCCGTTCATATTGACCATGAACAGCTCAAAAGTGATGTTCATTTCTTATATTCATTTACTGAAACACCGTTTGTTTACATTACTTCTATTTTGTTGCATAAAACGAACTCCTAGCCTCTGTCACAGTAGTTATTGTGACGTACGTCAACACATAGACATAACGTCACATTTCGTCTCACCCTGCCTTTTATCAGCATTGCAAGGTGCACTGTATTTTGGACGTAGGCGACAGCAAGGTTGGGATGATAATCCACGTAAGTTTACAATCTTAATCCAAAGGTGTGACTTGCAAGATCTTTGTAACACATGTTGTATTTTTTTCTTCAAATCATTCAATGTGAACGGATTGGTTGGTTCATAGAGGAAAATGCGATTTGTAATATAAATATAACTTGATAAATTCAAGCTGTGTGTACAAATCAACATGTGATTGATTGATTGATTGGTTGATGTTTTCCGCCACACTCAACAAGTTTTCAGTTATCTGGCGCCCAGTTTTTCTTGATGGAAGAGAGAACCCAGATACGATGTACCTGGGAAAAGACCACCGACCTTCCGAAAGTAAACTGAGAAACCGCGCCGACAGAGGTGAGAGGCCGTGTGATTTTGAGCGCGATGCTCTAACCACTCGGCCCCTCAAATCAACATGTGAAAATTTAACACACCGGTGGAGACCAAGAAGTATAGTTTAAAGCTTACCACATATGCCACAAATTTTTTTCAATATACATGTACAAATGTATCTACTAAACAAGAAATCAAAATTGTATTTTACCAAATTATAAATTTCCATGAAATAAAAAGCAATCAAATTTGTAGGCATAAGGTGAGGTCCAAAGTTCAAAGATTTTGAAAATTTCAGAAATTACCCACATACATATGTACGATATACATGTACACTTGTATGTATATAACATTGTTTGTACGATATATAGAACATGACTTGTACCATTGTACGACATATAATAAGGTGGTTTATACGATATTATAACATTGCTTATACATCCCGTGGGGATCCGGGTTAGAATAGGTCCTCAGTACCCCCTTGCTTGTCGTAAAAGGCGATTAAATGGAGCGGCCCTTTTGATGAGACCGCAAAAACCGAGGTCCCGTGTCACAGCAGGTGTGGCACGATAAAGATCCTTCTCTGCTCAAAGGTCGTAAGCGCCGAGCATAGGCCTAAATTTTGCAGCTCTTCACCGGCAATGCATCGTCGGAAACCCACGGTCGTTTGCTCTCCGATTAAACGGAAAGCGACACTCCGATTAAACGGAGATCGACAGACCGTGGGTTTCCGACGATGCCGGCAATGGCATCTCCATATGCGTGAAAGATTCTCGAGAGGGACGTTAAACAATATTCAATCAATCAATCATTGCTTATACGATATTTATACTATGTATTTTTCCACCATTTCAGCCAATTGTCTTCTTTTCATCAACATGTCTGTCGGATAAATTTCAATGATTGATGAACTATGAAGATGTTGATGTTTTAAGCAAACTTAGCGGGTTTATACTTGGAGAAAAACTGCTTGGTGCCACAGGATATCAATGTAGAAATTACATGTGTAGAGAAATGAGCACCGTTGTACTGCGTATATTGTATAACATGCATTGGATACAAGTGGATAATTCATCGTCCAATAACACCGTCTCGTGCTGCCCTTTGCAGTTTATACACTGTAATTTACACTTACAGTACCTATATATTACATATATTTGATATGGGCTTATTAGGGAAGGGTTAATTAATGGACTTGGCTGGTTTCCATGTACGTCTTTGATACACTGAGATTTACCACAAGTTAACAAATCTCTCAGATAACATAAGCATCTATACTTATTGATTAACAAATTTTGCCAATAAACTCCGAAACGCTTCGTACAGGGATACTGCTTGTATCTTTAATATTATTTCATATGTGAGGTGAAGTCCGTAAGTTATATAATAGAATCTTACCCGATTAGTAATATCGTAAGATTGGTTAAAAACCTACTTTTGTTTTCGATTAACTACCCCGAAATAAGCAAATTTGAGAGTAAAGTGGCGGACATTCTTTGGCGTATCTAAGCCAGTTATCTTTTATTTTTTACTGACAAGTTAAGATAATACGATATGAAGCAAATCTGTTGTTTATTGATGCTTGATTTTGATTTTACAGAAGAAGTAAATTTTGCATCGTCGGAAACCCACGGTCGGTCGCTTTACGATTACCTACCGTGGGTCACAAGGCCAGTATTTTCGTTGGAAGGTGTGTCTCGGCTTCTATATGCGATTGGTTGCTTCACCATTCCTTATTGCGATATTAAACCAAAGAAAAAGCCCTTATTTCCAGTCCTCAGTAGCATAGAAAAACATGCTTTCGAAGCCAAGATTTTGACTAAGTTGGACAAGTTACAAAATTTTCAGCGAGATGCTTTATCTGCATTATTGAGGGTGTATTTGTGTCTATAAAGACAGGGGAGGTAACGGGATTGTAAGACCATATCTTAATTCAAATTTGCATCAAATTTTTAAATTGTATTATGCATGACTGATTTTATATGAAGCAGTGATGACAATAAATATACCAGAGTCGGATCCAGGATTTCCGAAGGGGGGGGGGGGGGGGGGGGGGGGCAAATGTGAAAGTGAATTATTAGTTAAAATAATCAGCCATTTTGGGTGCCAAATCTAGAGTTTTCGTTTATATACCTTTGATGGTGGCACAACAACACACACACACTTTATGAGCGCCGCCATTACAGCTGACACGTTGAGTACCGGGAATATTTACGGCGATTCCCATTGGTCCTCGATAGGTCACGCAAGATCAGATATTTTAATGAGTTATGCGAAAATATCGGTCTTGTGACCCACGGTAGGTCGTAAAGCGACCGACCGTGGGTTTCCGACGATGTAAGTTTTGATAATTGTTGAATAAATGAAATACATATTCAAGTCTGTTCGTTTCTTCAATTCGTAATTTTAGTAATGAACAGCCTTATGAATATTTCCAGAACGAAGCGCCCAGAACGATGCAACATCATAAACGCTTAGCCTTAGGTCTACAACCAATCGCATATATTGGTACTTGCGATTGGTTTACAACATCATCAGCATAAAATTGTGTAGGTGCTCAGTGTTAGTTATACTTACAATAGTTTTGACTAGGCCCATATTTATCATTTTATGATGGTTTTTAATTATATTACTTAATATACATCCCGAGGAGATCCGGGTTAGAATAGGTCCTCAGTACCCCTAGCTTGTCGTAAGGGTGGGGGGTGGGGGTGGGGGTGGGGGGTCCTTCGGATGAGACCGCAAAAACCGAGGTCCCGTGTCACAACAGGTGTGGCACGATAAAGATCCTTCCCTGCTCAAAGGCCTTAAGCGCCGGGCATATGCCTAAATTTTGCAGCCCTTCACCGGCTATGGTGACGTCTCCATATGGGTGAAATATTCTCTAGAGGGACGTTAAACAATAATCAATCAATCAATACTTAATATACGCATTCAACGAAGGACACCCCACCCCCACCCCCGAGACCCATGATCTGACACATCAATAAATTTTCAAATATGATATTCATATGATATTTACAAACAAGGAAATAAGCTAAAGAGTGGTCGCGAAAACCTATCGAATACTGTGATTTGCGTCGATGGGAATTATTTTCATGGTGGCTTAATGTCATAAATAATCAGAAAGAATTTTGGAATGGGTGACGATAAAAGCAGAATTTTAAATGTAATTAAAATTTTTGAGTGAAAATTCTTTTCATGATTTTATTACCGTCTAAACAATATACGTACGTACCGATATAAGATTAGTAGAAAAGTATCAACTGTATTGGCGAAAAGCAACCAAACACAAATAGAAAAGAGTACATGCTAATACGGATATTTTATTTGATAACTTGTTTTTCAATGACACCTCCTTCCAGATTTCACTGGATTGAATGCTGACTCTCGCAAATCAATGAAGAGAAAAAAGACGTCTGATAAGAGAGATAACTCTTACCTGAATAATATACTTCAACGGTAACAAGTCTTCTTTATAGACAGTCTGTTCCTAAGGATTTTTAATGTTCAGTTTCTTTAATTGCATGGGAATATTATCACGAATTACTATATTTGTAAAATATCAAGTGGTTTCCTGGTCCCCCTCTGGACCTGCGTATGAATACCAATTAAAGGAGTATGGCGAATGACATGTTACTGTAAAGACCTTTATCATTGTGTATCAGCGGAAGTAAAGTGCTGAAAAATATCACTCGTATGAGACAAGAGGTTCCAATTCTACTGCCTTATAAAAGACAGCATGCCTCTCATATTGTAAATCTTTTATCATTACATTTAAAATGTTCTTGATCAGATCTAATTATAGAGAACAGGTTTATTTTTATTCCTCAGATTTGCATGTGCAATCCACTCGTATGAACTGACATGTCCTTTTGAGGTGATACACACTGACAACTGACGATGAATAGTTTCTTATGCTGAACTTCTATCATATGATATTATTATATATATTTTCTTTGATCGTGTTGTTTATCTTTGTTTTAAATTTATATCACAATGTAATTCTTTCTTGATATTCCCTGTGCTTATCTTATATTTTTGATATAATGGATTGTTTACGTGACCAAAGTTTTCAGATATAATCATTTTCCTTTACATCTTATGAATTTTGTTCCATCATCTCTCTCATCGCTCTGTATCGATCCGTTTTTTTTTCATCCGTACTTTGTTTCTCATTTCGATAATTAATGCACATACTCATAAATGCACTTGTCTTTAACATTTTGTAGGGATGGACAAGTTTGGGCCAAAAAATAAGCAGCAATCCATCAATACCTAGAATTCATGATTAAAATTCATTTTTTGGATGAATGAAAACAATGACAATCATCTATAAACCACAAAACACTCTCGCATCGATTTAGTAACATCACTTGTCAGACACCATTTACAGTAATTTGATATATCGGCAGTTCTGCATTGTGAAAGTTCAGAGCGCGGACAGACACGTATCTTTATGAATTTATTATTTTTATATGAAACATAAAATATCTGGTGGATAATCATCTTTATACATACCAATCACATTTGACAACCAAATACCAGCTTTTACGCACGCACCCCCCCCCCCCCCCCCCCACACACACACACATACACACACACATACACACACGTCTATAATGCCCAACGACAAGTTCGGGATGATCTGTCAATTTCTCAGGACAACGGAAAAAGTATATATAGATGTCAAAAGACTGAGAAAGATGTACAGAAAATCTACAGACGTATTTACACTGCATATCCCATGTTTATTGTTGTTGGCTTTTTAATCATTATGTTTTCTAGGGAGCGAATGAGGACATGTCCAACAAGTCCAACAAGCTGATCCACCAGGGGCGGATCCAGGAATCGCGGTTTCAGGTCCAAACAAGCTGATCCGCAATGAGCGAAGTCATTTGATGACTTTAATCATCTCACAGAGGACGAGTTAATTAATGATGGTAATCAGTGCAAACATTAAGGTAGCAGGGGACAGTTTCGCACTATAAGCCCGATCAACTTTCTTTAAAATTGGAAATACCCCATACAGTGTATTTGAAGTGCTATTATCGTCGACTGACCAGTTTCGGTGACCTTAGTGATAAACCGCGATTTTCTCATTAATCACTTGGATTAAATAAATAAATAATACACCTACCTTTAAAGTAATTAAATTCCTTTAATTTCATCCACAAATTCCAACTCCATTGGTACGTTGATTGAATATATTTTCGTAACAAAAAACATGTCACTTTGTGCTCCTAAAACGGTGACGTCACCTATTTCGGTGACCATTGTTCTTATAGGCTTGCGAAAAGTTTGTAACTGTTCAAACGTATATACAGGAGGAATGTGCAACTAAACGTCAATGAATAAAATAACATAGTGTAGAATTCTAGACTTTTGGTATACTTTATATTAATTTGAAGGTTTACTTGAAAAAGTAATAAGTAAATGGGCTTATTTTTGGGGTGGTCTTCTTGATTGTTTGCTTACTCTCCTTCTAGTAGTTCATTTTCGGGGGGGGGGGGGGGGGGGGGGGGGGGGGATAAAGACGCACTCTAACACTACATACGGCGAAATCGATGACGCAATCTACACCCGGAAACGACAACGCGCACACGTAAACAAAAGGTCACCGATTCTGGTCAGTCACCGAAATAGGGCAGTCGACGATACATGTGTAAAAACGTATACAATAATTTTAGGATACATGTCAAATGTAGCTGAGTGCTTAATAAAAATGTTGATATACAACATGTAGGTGTCACCATGATTCCTAGCATATAGATGTATGCAAATACGAAACTAAGAAATGTGGTCAGTTGCTGAAGATGACTGATTGAATATTGTTTTACGTCCTTCTCGAGAATATTTCACTCATATAGAGACGTCACCACTGCCGGTGAAGTGCTGAAGAAATTCCGGTGAAAACATGCATGGTCCAACAAAAAATCTGAAGCTGAGAGGGAAGGCTCGATACTGTCATGGTGTAGGGGTGGTGCGGATTAGGCCAATGAAACTGAGAAAATCGAAGCAAGAAAGGAGCACCTGCTTAGAGCATGTTTTGTGCACCAGCACCAGTATATATAGATAGATAAATATATAATTTATCAACTACACCAATATGAAATACAAGTATTGACATATAAGGGAAACATGATTTTTCATTAGTCTGTCATATTCTGACTTTGATGTACACCCCCGACCCACGTTTCAGAACCACAACAAACTGTCCCCTGCCACCTAACTCGTACCCGCAATCTCTCACCAGAGGGCGTTACACTATGCTCCACAATACCAAAATTCCACCAGAGTTCGTTTGCTCACAAACCACAATTTCTACATAGAGTTATCGTTCCTTACACTTACCTCTGTCAACATCTCAAAATAAACAATGTTATTCCACATGTAAATCCACTTTTTTACGGCTAATAAAACTAAGAACTTCTTTTAAAGATATCGGGAAAATCTAGAACAAACAACTATTTGTAGTTCCCCCCATTACTATGCATTCCTCATGTACCTACATGTATAAGCCTGGTGCAATAGAACAACCCGATATCAGCGTTTCAACCCAAATCAATGCTTCTTGTGTCACAAAAAAGACTTGAGATCAGCTCAGTAATTTACTTATTTACGTATATTTTTATAATTGAAGTAGAAATCATGTTTTATCTGAGTATATGTGCTATTTTACAAGAATCTTGTAAAGCCCTCGAGACGTTGACAGGGGTGTATGTGAGAGCAAGGAACGACAACTTTGGGTAAAGATAGCACAAACCTAACTAGCCTAGGTCACGCAAGCCGTTCGACTTCCCAGAACACTGCATTGACAAACGTGTAGGTGACCTAGACTATAACCTCCCTACTTTTTAGTGATCTTTTGATTATCAATCGTAACTACTCGGCTATTTCCGTAAACGCAAATGAACCTCGTAGTGTAGTAGGCTGTGACGTCATAGCTAGTATGTGGATCGACGCCATCAGAGTTGGTTGCTACGTATACCATACTACCCATAGTCCTCTGCGTCTCCGCACACACGGTTGGTTTGTGTGCAAACGACCTCTGGCGGAAGTTTGCTACGTATACATAAACGTAACTATGACGTCACAGTTGTACGTTACACTGTGAGCTTTCAAATGCATCTAAGATATCTCATACACATCTAAGGTATTGTGTCACTATCAATTTCCACTTATATGTTTATGTATTAGAGTGAATAGGACGTTAATGATACATGTACCGAAACTGAAAATCTAAACAATACATTATACCGAGCGAAGCTCGGAGGGGCCGAAGGCCCGTCCGCGAAGCAAGGCTCTAAAGGTAACACGTATGTAAAAGAAAAAAGTCAAAATCAGCAAAAGAAAAAGAGATAATCTCTATATACGTTCACTGAAATTTTCGTGATCCATATGGGCGCCGCCATTTATTTTTTCATTACCTGCTTCAACAGTTATTCGTGTTTTATTTTGAATGCCAATAATAGAAGACTCTAACGTGCAATTCGTAATTTAAACACTCATTTTGTTCAAAGTGAATAGTATAACTATCATTGTAACATGTTTTAACAAATAAATACATATAAAACCGTAATACGACTAAATAGATGAACGAGTTCATGAGTTTCTTTAAGAGTATACGATAAAATTACGGTTACTTTTTTACCATTTTGAATTTATTGGTTAATTTTGTTTAGTTTTAACAGCCTTTTTCATTGCATACGGAATGTATTATTGTTGTTTATAATTATTTGCTTTGAAAAAGAGAAAAAAGTCGAGGCTAAATGTGACGTCACAATGTACAGTTTACGTCGCCTTGCGTTTTATTTCCCGCGTTCAATGAATAGGCGGATCATGTAAAACTGTTGTCCCCATATAAACTCCTTTAATATTGAGATGTTACTGGGTGTTTAGGGCAAGGCAATTTCATTCAAAATATATATTTTTAAATGAATCATAATCTACCGTACTTAACGGAATTATGATTACCACTCGGGACACGGAGTTACGTACATGCTTCGCTGTCCAACGGTCACACCGTATACATATTAGCGAGCGAAGCTCGCGTCGCGAAGCGATGCGACGAGCTCGCTCCAATGATTACACATATGAGTCACGTGATTTGCTCTTCTTCAGCTGAAAAAGGATGAGTATTACCCATAATGCTTCTGGAAAAATGTCGCCGTCACTGCGGTATACTTCATTGACAAACCCGTAATTAAAATAATTAGATTGTTTAGAGAGTACCATAAATCTTTTTAAATTCCAGACAAGCTTACTCATAGCTTCAAACATTTTGTTTTTGCTTGGTTTGAGAGAGGAAGAAAAAACATTGCAGCTAATATAACGTCACAATGTAACTGTTTACATCCACCACGTTATATTTCCCGCTTTAAATGAAGAGGCGGATCAATCGGAACATCACTCGGCCTATTCCGGAATAGGCCGAGTGATGTTCCGATTGGAGGCGGATAAAATGTCTATAAGTCGTGTTGCAAGATGTTAATGGGTTTCGCTCGTCTCAACGGTCACACCGTACAACATATTACTAACTCATCCACAGTCGCGCTTCCGGCGAAGAAATGCATCGGTTTGATGCAATTCTTGCGCCGATCCACGTCCGAATCTTCTTACCGGTTACGGAAAAGGACGAGCTCGTGATCCGATTGGTATATTGTATGTAGATGAGGCCTCGACGCAATCGGATCACGCGTTCGTCCTTTTTCGTAACCGGTAAGAAGACTCGGACGTGAATCGGCGCAAGAATTGTATCAAATCTGGGCGAAGCATTTCTTCTCCGGAAGCACGCCCTTGCTTGAGGTTAAAAGACCAGAACTGAATCCCTGTATAACGTGATATTTAGACTTTCACCACAAATTCAGTTTTGGTGTCATTAAATTATTATTAATCATATTACATAAATATATAAGTGGAAATTGGTAGTGGTAGAATACCCTAGATATGTATGATATCTTAGATACATTTGAAAGCTCGCGTTTCATATTGTAACGTACGACTGTGACGTCATATTTACCTTGTATACACCTGGCAACAGATTCTGATGGCGTCGATCCACATACGAGGTTCATTAGCGGTTACGGAAATAGCCGAGTAGTTACGATTGGCCTCGACGGGGAGTTTGTCCACAACAAAGCGAAGCTACCCGGTGATATTTCCTAAAAATTAATCGTACCCGGCGAGATTTACTATCATACACTGTGAATAGATTTGAAAAAAGAAAAATAATAACAAGAGGCCCATGCTCACCTGAGTCACCTTGGCCCATATCTGAAGACTTTCCCTATATATTTGAATGTAAAACCTTAGTCCCTATTATGGCCCAAACTACCCTTTGCAAACTTGAATCTACACTATGTCAGAAAGCTTTCTTGTAAATGTCAACTTCTTTGGCCCAATGGTTCTTGAGAAGAAGATTTTTAAAGCTTTTTCCTATATTTGTATGTAAAACTTTGACCCCCCCCCCCACTTGTGGCCCCATCCTACCCCCCAGGGGCCATTATTTGAACAAACTTGAATCTTCCCTATGTCAGAAAGTTTTCTTGTAAATATCAGCTTTTCTGACTCAGTGGTTATTGAGAAAAAGATTTTAACTATATATTTGTATGTAAAACTTTGATCCCCCTTGTGGCCCCATCCTACCCCCGGGGGCCATGATTTGAACAAATTGAATCTGCACTATGTCAGAAAGTTTTCATGTAAAAATCAGCTTTTCTGGCACAGTGGTTCTTGAGAAGATTTTTCCTATATATTTGTGTGTAAAACTTTGATCCCCTATTGTGGCCCCATCCAACCCCCGGAGCCCATGATTTGAACAAACTTGAATCTGCATTATGTCAGGAAGCTTTCATGTAAATCTCAGCTTTTCTGGCTTAGTGGTTCTTGAGAAGAAGATTTTTAAAGATTTTTCCTATATATTTGTATGTAAAACTTTGATCCCCTATTGTGGCCCCATCCAACCCCCGGGGCCCATGATTTGAACAAACTTGAATCTGCATTATGTCAGGAAGCTTTCATGTAAATCTCAGCTTTTCTGGCTTAGTGGTTCTTGAGAAGAAGATTTTTGAAGTTTTTCCCTATATATTTGTATGTAAAACTTCGATCCCCCCTTGGGGCCCCATCCTACCACCGGGGGCCATGATTTGAACAAATTTGAATTTGCAATATGTCAGGAAGCTTTCATGTAAATTTCAGCTCTTCTGGCCCAGTGGTTCTTGAGAAGAAGATTTTTATTTTTGTGATTATCTCCCCTTTGAAAGGGACATCGCGCTTCATTTGAACAAAATTGAAAGCCCTTCACCCAAGGATGCTTTTGGCCATGTTTGGTTGAAATTGGCCCAGTGGTTCTGGAGAAGAAGTCGAAAATGTGAAAAGTTTAACAGACAGACAGACGACGGACAAAAAGCGATCAGAAAAGCTCACTTGAGCTTTCAGCTCAGGTGAGCTAAAAACTACATAGAGTAAAGCAGACAGAAGAAAGCAATGTGGACCAACTCATGAAACGGGGGATTAGCAGCCTAAAAGGCAAATAATCATGTAAAAATTCAACAATTTTTTTTTCTTTATATGTAAGAAAAATGATGCTGTTTCCATAGAATACATATCGTTTACATTTCATCTACAAATTTACAAGTTCTAATTTTATATGCATCAACTTAGTTCATTTACATTTCATCTACAAATTTACAAGTTCTGATTTTATATGCATCAACTTAGTACAAGTACATTGTATACATGGTATAAACGTTGTCTCCAGCTATAAGCTCTGACGTCTAACACTAACTGGTGCCACGTAAGTGACAGCGTGTTCTTGTAGGTCATCTACTGAATTACAACAACAGTGATTTTAAACAGTTATGAAATTACTATTCAACCAAATTCGCCCTATTATCAACCTAAATTCAAAATCGAAAAATCAAGGTTGATTCAACTTTAGAAATTCAAAGTCATTTCAATTTTCAAAACCAACCATTTTCATAGTCATTTCAACGTCTGAAAATCATATTGAATCAATTTCCATTTGGCAGAATGAAGAGAAAATAATTCTTGACTTTCTATACAAGGTGAATGTATTTGGCAAAAAGTATGAACATGGGATTCAATATATATATACATTGTATATAATTTATAGCCCGTATAAATTTGACCAAGGTGTATGACAAAAAGTTATTGAGCAATGTCAGAGCAACCATTATATCCTCTATATTTTTAAAATTGTCAGTTGTAAATGCTGACTCTTCATACAGTGTCATTTATTTTTGTGTGTGTTATACCTGTGCATCATACCTGCACTAGATCTTGATAAAGCGATTCTTGAACCACTTCCGTTCAAATACATGTAGTAGAAGATAAGTTTTCCCATAATTCAATATTAACCCATTTAAATCAATTGATGTCACCGGGAGCTATCTGGTAAATAAATAACGGACACTACAATCTACATTACAAACCAGGTCACCTACATTAGCGATTGATTTGTACGAGACTGACCCACGATACTGCAGATAACCGCTGTACTGGTCAGTGATACTGGTCAGCGTGCAGCGGGGAAATAAGACCGAAACGAAACTGGACCACGCATATACATCTGTATGACAATAGCAACCATACAAAACAACCACAGAGATCATGTACACTGTAGATTCACCTGTAAATATTTCACGTGCAGGTGCGTGTTTTGTTGTACAAAAACACGAACTGACCTTATCGATCACGGTCCTGAGAAGTGGTGCTAGGTGTTCAGATAATGCTAATGTGTCTGATATACACTGTTTTTCCACACAGTAATACCTTTTTCACAGTAAGATTATGAAAAGTACTCGCATTACAGTACACGAGCCAGAATCGTCATAAAAATAATAAATTCGTCTCTTGCTGTAGTTTGCTATTTTATTTGATATTCTGAATTTCTTCACTGACATGATCTAAGAAAAACAAGCATTCTGAGTATTACAAAAGCAGTACACAAGAGGGGTGACATGATATACAGACCGTGTATATATGGATGAGCGGGCGCATATAATTTTTTAATACCAGGAAATATTAAAATTTCGATCTCTTGCAAATAGATATGCGGCGAATCTGAGCGACTCTGTACCACACTGACATGCTTTAGATAAAGACACAGAGAGATAGACTGAGTACAAAAATCAATGCAGACAACTATGAGGCGAAGTTTTACAATTTGTGTTAGAATAGTGAAAATTAATGTATATCTACGCATTCAATGACCACATATCAAATTTCAGATTCCTAAGTTTTGGCACTGTAGAGAAAAATCTGGACGAAATTAGCACAAAGTTCCATACAGCTCGTAAAAATCATTCCACTGTGACGAAACTTAAACTTTTATTAGTAAATCACATACCAAATTTCAGCTTCCAAAATCAAAGCATGGTGGAAAAAACTTGAACAAATTCATTCAACCGTGAAACCAAGTCTTACAAGATCGACTGTAATAAAAGTGAAACTATTTTTATCTACTCATTAGGTACATGTAACAAGGTCCAGAAAATTATAATCGGTTCAAAGAATCATAGCACTCAGTGGTGAAACTTCAAACTTGATTTGTAAACATACAATAGTAAACCACATGCTAAATTTCAGCGTCCTAAATCAAAGCATGATAGAAAAAAAAGTGCAGAAAACCAAGTGAAACAAACTGACTGACAGACAGGGGACAGACAGATTAAAAAGAGGAAGCTAAGGCTACAGGGCATACTATAAATTTTGCTTTTTCTTATAGGACAGGCCCCCATAGCCAGGTCAACTTTTGAGGCCATGTCAAAATTTGGTTTTGGGCAAAACTGGGGCCAGGCCAGGTTTTATAGTATGCCCTTCGGTTTCACCCACAGGGGCTTAGCCCGTTTTGGGCCCGAACTCTGTGATACCATAAATACCCCGTGGTTTCACCAGTAGGGGACTAATAAATAGCCCTAATAAGCTCAAAGAATGAATAAATAAATCTTGTGACACCAACCTATTCATTTT
Source organism: Ostrea edulis (assembly GCF_947568905.1). NCBI lineage: Eukaryota > Metazoa > Mollusca > Bivalvia > Ostreida > Ostreidae > Ostrea > Ostrea edulis. Next base: position 24,262,825 of record NC_079172.1, on the reverse strand, counting down.
GCAAGATACCTGTACATGTATTAATGCTTTTAAAAAATGAAACAAAATTGGGTTGTATTTCGATAGCACTCATGATATCTGACATGGATATACAACCCGCTGGTTACGGGTTCAGATCAAATAATGCCAATCATAGATTTAATAGGTGCTATTTCTTACATCTCATTAAAGTTATTTGTGATTTGAGAAAAGAAATCTACGGTAGACTTATATTGCTTATACCCCATGTCACAAAAATATGATACAAGGGCCTCGTCTTATAACAAACTTTGAACTATATTTTGATTTCAAAAATATTATTCTTTTAAATTTTTCATTCAAAATATTAGAAGATTGACATAATAAATAAAATGCACAATTTGAAGATCTGCACCGAACGAACTCGTACTTTTTATCTTTTAATTGGAGGATTTTTTTTACATTCCCTCTCTAAAGTAATTATAAGTGACAGTGCAGTGATTTTTAATACGATTTCACCATAGTCAATACCCGAGATCGACGTCATAGCTGCCAGGTAGATTTCAAACACCCTTGATATCGAGAAATCCAGCAGCGACAATTAATTTATCAATAGATAAATCTTGATACGGAAATCAAATTCATTCTTCATTCAACAATGTCCTAGAATTCAAATTTGCCATCGCTCAAATTTGACTGGGCCCACACTAGAATGAACTGTTAGGAGTGCGTGTTTGGTTGTAGAGCTGTCACAGGGGGTTGCGCCCTACAGTCAGTCTGTCATGTTAACATAATGAAATATGTGAACGGATGTGTTAAAACTAACGTGTGTTAAAACCAGCACTGATCGACGACAAGTGAAAATGTAATATAGGGGCCTACATGTACATGTAATGTCATTCCGTCAATCAGTGTTTTGAAAATATTTACGGGAAATAGAACGGAAAAATAATTGGATTAGAAATGTCTTTTACTTTTGCTCAACCATTAAAAAGGAGTAACTTTGATGCGAGTTTTTTTATTCCTTAAACTGCACAGTAACTTTTAGGTGAAATTGGAATATCTTTTATTCATTCGTGCTTATCGGATTAATACTAAAGTCAATCAATGACATCTGAAATGGGAAACTTTCTTTCAGTCTAATTTCCGCTTCATTTAAATCATAAATTGCTATACATTACGCGATTAAAACTTGATCAAGTTTGAATGAAGATAAAAATGTATACATTTATTTAAAAAGTATATTCATATCTGAGGAATGGTGCTATATGATTAATAACGAAATTTGTTAAAATATCTCCCTAGCACCCCTCCTCGCGGGGAGCGCATGTCTTTGCATGGGGTACACCTTGTGGAATATCACAAACCTCTCCCATGTATGCCGATCGTGCCTAGGCATAATTCAATTATTCAATTAAAAGATATGAGGAGGAAATTCCAAATAATTCAATGTTTTAATTAAAAGGTATCGAAAAGTTTCCAAATAAGAGTACAATAGATAAAGGACAATAAACAAAATCCGGGAAGACTTTCAAAGGGGGTGGTTAATGGAAGCAGCTGGCATAGGCTAACTTATTTCACATATAGCATGCTTTAGGCATTTCATATATGAATAATGCCATGCCTGTCGTTGATTTCATACCGCAAATGATGGTATGCATGAGCACGTTTCTAATGACAACAAATATGCAAACACTTCTGTAAAGGAAAACAAAACCTTTAATGATATAATCTTACAAAAAAAGCATCATATCTTTTGTGTATTTGAAGAAAGGAAAATAATCTTTCATTCAAAATTGATTTTATTACAATTCCCTCTTATAGATATACTGTTCAATGTTTCTGGTTTAATTCCTTCGAAACAACACTTCAAAATTGGCATTTATCATCTTCAGATAAGACTTGGTGAATTCCAATTTCACTTTAGACCACTTAACAAGAGTCTTAACAACAACCTTGTAAAATCGTTTCGTCATAAATTACACTCTCACAATACACAGCACGTTGACAGCTTACTGTTACGATCGGCTCAAAAGAGTTTTAAACAGTGTCAAACTCGACTTCTACCATAAAACGGTAGACAATCTGCTTCCTGGAGAACTCTCCGTTCGTCATAAACCGGTAGCACCATCGTTGCTTTATTTTTTCTTCAATAAATAAATAACATTGCAACTGAACAGATCAGGACCGTCTTTGGTCCCCAGAGTACCTGTATTTCCGAGGGGAAGGTCTCAAATAACGACACTCTTTAAGGTCCTCCCATTCTTCATCCGTCACTGATTTAGGTGGCATTGTCATAGAATTGTAATCAGTAGGTAAAATTGGTAGAGGTTTCATTTCATAAATCCTTGGTAACGAAATAGGAGGCAGCCTTAACGGCTTCTCTTTCCTGGGCTGTGGATGCATTAACCCATTGTTATCAAAGTAGTCCATTTCATTGATAGAAGGAAACATTCTGTCTTCCTCGCCTTCCTCTTTCTTCTTTTCGATCTTTTCCAAAGAAATCAAAGTCCCAACTTCTCCATTTGGAAAAATGATGGATGCTTTCATAGTTTTTTCACTGTTCTTTGTTTCAAGTGTCTTCAAACTCTTTTTGTCTATTGTACCGCCATCTACAGCTACGATTCTCTTCATAAGTTTCATTTTAAATGCATTCGGCGATAAGAAGATAGGTTCGGAGGAGGGCCTCACAGATTGGCGCTCTGGTGATTTGGAGACATCCGGAAACTGACTGCGTAGGATCTGTTGACTTTCCATATCTAGGCTGATTATATATACGGTGATTTCTTATCAGACCCAAGATAACACGGGTAGGGAACAATCTCCTGGGAAGGTATGATAACGACTCCTAAACAGAACCCAATTTGATTATTTATCAGTTTGTAGTGTCCTGATAAAAAACTCCTTGTATAAAACAACGTATCCGACCAGAGACAAAGTGAAGCACAATGTTTTATCGGAATTTTCCAGTCAGGCTTCCTCTGTAGTTTATGTAGAGTTTGTCCAAACCATGCACTTTAGATCATAGCAATGATATGAAATTCAACCAGTAAGTAACGGGATTTAAAGCCCCACGTGGACAATTGGGACATTTACTCCTATATTTTAAATGTTAAAAACAAATACACGAAGCCGGACACGCCCACTTGCTGCTAAATGCTTATGGCAGTATTGTCAATTGGTACATGGGAACAATTTGTTAATTTTCTCCCGTTGTAACTGAAGTTAGATAGCTATCTTTCATTTCAGTCTTTATTGAATATGTTCTTCAATACCATGTCCGAATGACGTCAACTTATTTGTTTTAAGCTCGAGACGTAAAAACAAAAATAATAAAATATTTTTTTCTAAAACAAAATGATTATAAAAATCTATCTAGACGGGATCGTAGCTCTGAACTATGACGTAGATATGTGTAATACATTTAAAAGCCATGGCTCTATCACAGAAGGCGAGAAAGTAAATACTCTCAATAGCTTTGTGTAATAGGTAAAAACTAGGTGATTGTATCAGATATACTTCAGAAGTTATTAACCCTCGGTATTTTACCGAGTTTTTGTTCTACAGAGACCCAAGGAGTCTATGCCCTGGAATTGAGTAACATACGCTATTATTCATAAAAAAAATCTCTTAAAATCTACAATATTTGATCAGTCTCACATGAGTTCGATATTGCATTAAATTGCGATTTAAACTAAAATGGTATTTCTTTCAAATTATTTCCTTGCTGAAAAACATGTCATGTATGTTTGATGAACTGGAGAGAGAAAAACCCACATTATAGATCAGGATTTCCCTTGCAGTCTGCCTCAGATGAACTTATGAAAATATCTATATTATATCAAAATTTAAGATGCCAATAACTTAGAAATTGTGAATGATTTGATATGGAAGTGGTGAAATAAATTCATGTCGACACTATTGCAGCTTCAGTCTGATTAAATCAGACTGTCGCAGCTTTCACATCGTTCTACGTTCAAAATAGAAAGGGGAGTTTAACATGGATAAATTCGGTAAAGCAAAAAAATAAATATTTGTTTTGTTTTAGCGTAATGTACAAGAATAAACCCTCACTTTGGATTCTACTTACTTTGACCCTAATACGCTATAACTGTATTAAACGTTTTCATTTTTTGAGCGATATGAATCAATATTTACACAATGTATTTGTTGATATTAAAACCAGACAGTGCAGTTGTATAGGGGAAAAGAATTTAAATCCTTGGTTATATCTGTTTAGCTCACACGGAAATGCGTGAACAAATAAAGAAGTTTAAATGCATGGAAATGAGTCTTTTATTAGGAAATAAGTAGGTTTTCATACCGGTGTGTGTTATTTCGTGCGGATAGGGGTTTATTTCTGTTTAATATGTACTTTTCGCTGATAGAGACTTGTCCATTAAAATACTAAATAGGCTAGTTTAGTTTGTTACAATGTGTTATGAAGTTCAATTGTGAACAATTTCATTCAAGAAATCTAATGCGCGTCACGAATTATCCCTGATGGGTTGTCCTAAAATAAGAATATAGACCTGATGAAATGCTGAATCTTCCAACCAAACACCAGGAAAATAAGAGGCCCATGAGCCTTAACGGTCACCTGAGTATCATACCCCATACATAGCGTCTCATAAAGCTTCGATGTGGAGTTTTTTTGTGCACCTGTTCATGATCTTTCAAAATATGCACACAATTCCTATTCATTTACAGAAGAAGGAAAAATTGGACATTTGAAGCATATAAATAATTTTGACACCCCCTCCAACTCCTCCCCTTCCCCTGAACCTCATACCCATTAATTTCACAATTTAAGAGGACATTACGGACATATTATAACCATGCATTTAATTTATCTCCCATGACAGTAAAAGTAGAGAAGAAAAACGATTTTTAAAAATACATTTTGATAAAGTGGCCATATTGGCCCTGCCCAAGGACTTGAACCCTTGACCCAGGAGCCATAATTTCATAATTTAGGTAGAGGGCTTCAATGCCATCATAATCATGCATTTAATTTTTCTCAAATATATATGGGAGTAGAGAAGAAGATTTTCTAAGATCTAATAATGTTCACTATATGGTAATATTGGTCCTGCCGTAGGGCCTGAACCCCTGACCTAGGGGTAATGAATTTCACAATTTAAGTAGAGAGCTTCATGGAAATCATATCCATGCATTTAGTTTTTCTCCCACGTGAGGGAGTAGAGAAGAAGAATTTTGAAAATATGTTATTTTTTAAAGCATATTTGGTCCCACCCATGAGACCCTACAAGTAGTAAGGTAAAAAAAAAATCACAATCTATATTCCTCTTACCCTATAGATGCCTCACAGCAATAAATGGTAACAATTGGTCTTGTAGTTTTCAAGAAGTTAAAAATGTAAAATTGTTAACGGACTATGGACGAAGACCAACGGCAATAGGCCACCTGAGTGACTGAGGTGACCTAAAAAGCGTGAGGGGTACCGGTATTAAATTGTGAACCTAGTGATTAAAGTCTACACAAATTACAACATTGCAATATGTGTCTTCTAATTCTTGTGTGTGTGATGTTTTCCAAGCAATATATTATAACTGCAATTCTTGAATTTCTAATCTTATTTGCTGCCGTTCTTGTGGGTTAGTCACATCTCCAACACACACAATATCAAGTGAAGAATGCAAGCGCACCCTCATTAAGAACCTTTAGACAAAAATCGTAAAACTACATAGATTAAAATAAAAGAAATGTTTCACGGAGGCGTACAAGACCATACATGTATGTCAGGTGCTACGTGAATGACTGGGTGTGAGTTGGAACATGAGGGTACTGAACCCTTTTAAAGGAAATGGCTCTACAGTCATATGTGGTAACTTTCATTTTAGTTTAATTTTGCTTAATTGAAAGGAGACGTGTGCTGAGAAAAACATAAATGTAAAACTTTAAGTCAAAATGCAGCTGTTGTTTGACCCCATATCAATTAAAACATCACTTGTCACTAGACTAGATAACAGTTTGGAAGAGAAGGAATAGAAAGAAACCTTTTAGAGGTAAACGCTCTATCAGAATTGTAAATCAAAGTAAATGGTATACATGTATTTAGTTTTCTTGACTAATTCACTCAGAACACAGGGATTAATGGTGGTCTAGAGAATCTTTCTAGTATTTCATTCTTAGATGGCTGATTTTAGTATTTACGAGAAGGATCCCTTTGGTCACACAAATCATGAACACACCATGTTAATAGAGAGGCTACGAAGATATATATCGGTTAATATGTGATAATCAATAGTTAATATGGAACAGTTAATATGTAATAGTCAACATGTAATGGTGAACATGTAATGGACAATATGTAATAATCGATATATAATAATCAATATGTAATAGACAATATATAATGGTGAATATGGAATAGTCAATATGTAATAATCAATATGGAATAGTCAATATGTCATAATCAATATGGAATAGTCGATATGTAATAATCAATATGGAATAGTTGATATGTAATAATCAATATGGAATAGTCAATATGTAATAATCAATATGGAATAGTCAATATGTAATAATCAATATGGAATAGTCAATATGTAATAATCAATATGGAATAGTCGATATGTAATAATCAATATGGAATGGTCAATATGTAATGGTTAAAATGTAATAGACAATATGTGATAATTAATATGGAGTAGTCAATATGTGATAGTCAATATGGAATAGTCAATATGTATTAATCAATATAGAATAGTTAATATCTAATAATCAATATGGAATGGTCAATATGTAATAATCAATATGGAATAGTCAATATTTAATAGTCAATATGTAATAGTCAATATCTAGTAGTCAATATGTAAAAACCAATATGTACATGTAAGAATCATTATGTAATGGTCAATATGTAACAATAAGATCCATAAACACAATTTTTCCTTGTTACAAATATTTTTATTTTAGCTGAATAACTGCTAACGAGCAGGTAGATAAATACACAGAACCGTAAGTACACGGCTATTTGCTATGTAATTGAATGAAAGTCCAACAGAGTGCGGAGGAACTCGTTCTGCATTTGTCATCACGGAATAACCAGAAGGGAGCAGGACCTGTCCCTTATTATGTAAAGTTTGTTAGCCTTCAAATCAAAATAATTTAACAATTAATTTCTAATATCCATATATAGTGTATGTACACACATTGCTAAGATTTATCAAAACAAGATCAAGTATTCCAAAATAACTCAAATTTGGCTAAAGGCACTACTGTTTAAACGGCAGAGGTCGTTGTTTTGTCGCCGCGGACTCGGGAGTAGGTAAACACGCCGCCGGGGTAATTGTTCTTCGTTAACAAAGTCAGTGTTATTATGATATTTAATAAATGTTTGTCTGACATGTTTACAACTGCTAATGAAAGGTTCTCAATTATTTGATATCCACAATGAATAGCCGTAAAGTGTACACAGACTAGGGTAATGGGTAAACTAAACTCAGATACGTCTAAAGGGGGTTGCTGTTTATTCGGGGGAATTTTGCCGATCCCCTTATACAAATGAACTTTTAGAAGGAAGATTATCAGAATAATGAAATACTTCGTCATATGAAATCTGGGATTATAACAAATTCTATAAAAACGAATGAGACGCCATGATAGTATATCTATTGATGTATTTTCATATCTACCCTGAAAAATCATGATTCTAAACTTTTCAAAATAAAGATGGGCTTATTTTAAACACAAGAGAAAATATATAATTTTGATGAATGTTATGTATGCAATGTAAATATAAAATTAAATTACATAAAGTTCTAGTTTCTTATGGTTTACAACACTAAATAATTAAAATGTTGTCTTAGATTATACATACTCGGTAAGTATATTGGAGTAGAAATTTCACAAAGAAGATGACTGTCAGAAAAGTACAACGAAGGTCAAATGTACCCCGAAAAGCCAGAAAATAGAGGGTGCTATAAAACCGAGAAGAACCCCGAGAAACCAATTGAAATCGTTCAACCAGGCGGTGGTCTCGATAATGAGTTATTGCTTTGTACTTTGTGGTCAATAACATTCTATTTGTAAAATTTATATCGGGGTGACAAAATGAAATTAATTTGGTTTGCATTGTTATGAAAAGCTATGACATAAGAGACCTATGAAGTAAAAGATGATTTAAGAAATAATAAAATTTGGGGGGAAAAAGCCTCATGACATAGTCACATTTTTTAAACGTAAATTGATATTGCTGTGTATTTTATGATACATAAAGTATTGCCAATGTTTTGTATTCTTCTTGGTGGAAAAAAAAACACCTTACACAAACATTTAAATGTAATAATTACACAAACTTTGCCAATGACTAAACAGACAATAAAATTTTTCAGTTTGGTGCTTCGTGTTACATTTGTAGTTCGTCAATATGTTTACCTCCTTGATTTAGAAGTACATGTAAATACCAAGCATTGCAGTTTAGTCATAATATGCTTCATTAACACTGTCTAATTGTTTTGGTTAGTATGATATGTTGAAAACCATTTCCCCAGTATGCATCAAATATGTGGACATTTTCTTAAACGCAGACAGTATTGTTATACATATGTATCAATTGGTATTGATCTCTTTGGGACATATTTGTCTTGTTTAGTTGTTTTTACATCGTTTCAAGAATTTTTCACTCATATTGAGATAATATTCTAGCTAAACTGCTAATGTTCATTCTAATTTCCTTCCATTTTAATGAAAAATGAATCAAAGCTAAACGAATTATAAAGAAAGAGATCATAGTTCACGAAATCCGTAATTCAATTGTATCATAACTTTGAAAATTCATATCGAAACGATACCAGTTGAAGGTAAAGTGCACAAGACCTACACAAGACGCTCGGTGTGTGTGTGTGTGTGTGTGTGTTACATGTAGCCTACATGTAGCAGTGATGGTTTTAGCCTTTGAGCTTTTTTGATCACCTGTTGTCCGTCGTCTGTCTGACTGTCCGTAAACTTTACACATTTTCGACTTCTTCTTCAGAACAACAGTTCAACCAAACTTGCCATAAAGCATCCTTGGATAAATCTGACTAATTTTCAAAAAAGGGGAGCATTACCTGGTGAATGTCTTTCAATTAATGGAGCTTGTGAAATAAACGAAATATTAGAGACAATGAGGCTCTTTTGGGTAAACCATATATTTGATGAACTTGTGATCATTAATATGAAGATGTCAATGGTAGATGTACTAGACGAAATCAACAGTTTACATTTATCAAGTGGGGTCGAGGGCAACATGTGCTTTGATGGATCTGAGGACCAACATGTTACCTACAACCTCAGGCAACATTTTAGTCCAAGGCTCCAATACAACACATATGACGCGAGACTCAATCAGGAAATGTTGCACAACTTTGTAAATTTTAAACCCTCAAGAAGACATCTCAATGGTAGATCCATATTTTTATCTGACGTATTTCAACAAAATCCGCTCAGCCACCTTTACTACATTTTGTTTCCTTACTGTTTCTGTCAATCGTAAGGAATCTGGCTTCATAGGTGAACCTGTTTGGATCAGATATCATTTTTGTCGCAGATTTATTCCAAGAGGAATGGGAGTAAGGCAAATTCTCGGAACATCACGGAAATTAATGAGCTAGGTTTTGAATGAAGAAACTTGTCACGGATACGTGCGATTACGAGTTAACCCGAGTACCAGCGAATAACTGCAATGTGAACATTTACATGCATTTCAAGGCTCTAGAACTGAAATGTTCATGTCCTTGTATATATTTTTATGTGCTTTATCTAAAATATGTTCAATTCAGGATTACAAATAAATATGCAAAAATATACACTCTACATGCAATGGGGGGGAGAGAAGAATTGCTTTTATTTCACATTTTATTATGATAATTTATCCAAGCCCATAACTATAAGGAGACAAAACAAAATATACTGCTTTGATCTGGCCATGCACACTTATCATATTGATCTGTTAGTAGCTGAACAGAACTCCAAGCGATTAATTAAAATTAGGGATGTATATGAATTAATTGTCATACTCATTAAAAAAAAAACCAACAACCAAAATCACAGTAATCTTTTCGCTTCTACCCAGAATTTAAAGATTTTCAAAAACATTGAAGTACGTCGTAACGAGAATCAGTCGTACACAGGTTCAGTGTACATATATACATGACATTTTATATATGAAAATAGCTGATCATGTTGAAACTTACTAAAAATATTGACTTCAACCAACAGCATAAAGTAGGAACCCGCATTTTCGCATCTCTTTAAAGAATAATTTTCACCTACATGTATGTACTCTTTTGACCAGAACAATCCGATACGATCAAGTACACATGATACCTGTAGCAGTTCAATAGTCCATGCGGCATGATGCTCAATCTATTAATAACCCGTAGATCGAGACGATCACATAGTGCACTGTAAATTGTTTACAATTCTTAAACACTCCATGTACATGCATAGCAAAGAAGATGTGCAAAAATTGACAATACAGGTCTCGATTCGGCTTCGCAAATCTCGATGTTGAGTCTACACACACTCTCTATGGTCGCGATTAACACGAGACGCCATTACATCTAGAAGAATTTATGTTAAAGGTCTTCATAAATTATGTGAGAAATTATAAAGTGACTTCTGAAGATTTTTATCTAAGATTATTTGTATTACTGTATGCAGATGTTATTGTCAGAAACATCTTCAGAACTTCAGTATCAATTATAGATGTATTTCATAAATATTGTAAAACATAACACTTAAAGGGCGGCAATAATAAGTCCAAAATTATTTTTGGCAAACGCATTTCCACTACCAATACTGTTTTTAAATAATAACAATGAAATTCTTCAAATAGTTGGTAGTTTCAAATATTTATACCCCATTGCCTAAAAAAATAAAATAAAAAATATATATATATGTGTGTGTGTGTGTGTGTGTGTGTGTGTGTGTGGCGGGTTTTTTTTTTTGTGGGGGGGGGGGGTGTTAAATGTTTTACTCTGAAGTCTCTGTCCGACTTATATGCACATACTACAACCGGAATTTCTTTTGGCTCTCAGAAAAGATATAAATCAAAGAAAAACAACTCTTGCTAGAAGTATTGAGTTCACGGAAAATATAAGAGGGTCCACATGTATTTCAAAAATTATGAAATAGGATTTGGGATCACCCCAGGGCACTTGTCCAACAGAATACTCAATGCATCTTGACATATGCAGCAAGAATGTACATGTATATGGTATGTTATACGCTAACTGCTAGTTACACAAGTACGACGGATAGTAATATAACCTAAATATCAAAGAATTATTTGACAAAGCCGCTAGAGCTATGTATGGCGTGATTGGAAAATGCAGAAAACACAACCTATCCATTGTTTGTAAACTTGATGTGTTTGATAAAGTTTGTGAAACCTATTATTTCATATGGATGCGATGAATGGGGTTTTAATCAATCACCTTAGCGAGTTCATTTATAATTTTGCAAACGAACTAAGAAGATATCCTATTTCAATAACATGTACTATAAAAGTACAAATGCGCGTGGCTTCTTTCTGAGCCAAATTACAAAAATTCACAGGGACAAAGAAAAATTGCAAAACTGCTTGGTTTAATTACAAAAAGAAAAGAAAAAAAAAGAAAAAGATTTTGAATGCTTGGGGATTATCTTACATATGGCAGAATAAACAGCATTTCATATAACTTGGTTTAAACATTTTGTATCATGAATTCAAACAAGAGGCCCAGGGGCCTTATAGGTCACCTGAGTATCATGTAACAACCTTCCAATGTTTGAATTAGGTTTGTGTTTAAATATAAGAATTTTACTTTTGGATGGAAGAAACATTGAATAGCGCCATAAATTTCAGTTTTGAAAGAAGCATCCTTGATCATCATTATCATACTATTAGTTTGTCTACTTAATACCCAGCAGCAGAGAAGAAGATTTTCAAAGAAATAATGCATTTTCACTATATGACTTATAGAGCCCCACCCTAGAACCAGAACCCCTGATCCAGGGGCCATGAATTTCACAATTTTTAACAAGAGGTACTGTGAGCAATGCTCACTAAGAATACCCCCGCTTACCCCAATCTCCCAAAGGGTGTTGGTAATAGGTATAAACTACCTCTTTTCTGAGTGTTGCTACTTTGATGTCCAGTGCGCTTGACCTTTGACCTTTTGACCCCAAAATCGATAAGAAACATCTTCATCCCATGGGTAGTCCATATGTTTGATATGGTGACTGTAGGTGGAAAGGATAACGCTCTAGAGCCCGGAAACCATATTGCTACTTCAATGTCCAGTGCGCTTGACCTTTGACCTTTTGACCCCAAAATCGATAGGGAACATCTTCATCTTATGGTTAGTCCATATGTATGATATGGTGACTGTAGGTGGAAAGAATAACACTTTAGAGCCCGGAAACCATATTGCTACTTCGATGTCCAGTGTGCTTGACCTTTGGACCCCAAAATCGATAGGGAACATCTTCATCCCATGGGTAGTCCATATATATGATATGGTGACGGTAGGTGGAAAGGATAATGCTTTAGAGCCCGGAAACCATTGCGTCTACAGACGGACGGACGGACAGACGGACCACCCGATTCCAGTATACCCCCCCACAACTTGTTACGGGGGGGGGGTATAAAGAGGCATCCTTGCTCATCATTACCATGCTATTAGTTTGTCTACTTAATACCCAGAGACAGAGAAGATTTTCAAAGAATTTCTACATTTTCACTATATGACCAATAGAGCCCCACCCTAACACAAGAACCCCTGCCCCAGGGGCCATAAATTTCACAATTTTGGTAGAGGGCTCAATGCTCATTATAATTATGCCCACAGTTTGGCTTCTTGATGTCCAGGAGTAAAGAAGAAGATTTTTTAAAATTACACTCATTTTGATGGTTTTTGCCCCACCCCTCAGGCCCCAGGGGGGCAGGGACCACGAATTTCACAATTTTTGTTCCCCTCCACCCACATATGCTATATGCCAAAATTGGTTGAAATTGGTTCAGGGGTATCAGAGAAGAAGCTGAAAATGTTCAAATGTTAACGCACGACGCACGACGACGGACAAAAACAGATAGCAATAGGTCACCCGAATGAATTCAGGTGACCTAACAAAGTTGGACTACTGATATGTATAATTCCTCAAAAGGAAGTAATAACAGAATTTTTTAAAACATACATTCTATATTAAAAAGTACTTACTTAGATATAAAATACATGTACCTGAATAATAAAAAAAAAAAAACCCATTTGAAATATTTCTGTATATTCAGAGTTGGTATAACAAGATATATAGAAACAGAAAAATTGAGAGACATGCCTACAAAAAATAAAATTCGTCAATTTTGTTATAGAAATGAGATTAGTGTTGAATTTCATTATACATTTAATTGTACTGATATCACTGTAAAACAAAATAGGTAACTCAATGCTTCAAAGTATTATTAAAAAAATCCTTACAGTCATCTTAACTATTTAATTTAAAATAACTAACAGAAACACATTATTCAGATTATGTAAATAAGAATTATCATTGAGAGAGTTAGTTCTCCAGTTTAAACTTTTTGACAACTTTTTCACGCACGTGTGCTTGGCGTTATTAGTTCGGATGGCTGTCATGAAGAAGCTCCATTAACGGATCTCAAATATGGGGCTCCGAATTCATGTCCTGTAAACGTAGTCCATCACTGGAACTAAGAGCACTGGAGCACGGCCATCTAGACGATGGAAAGTTTCCTCAATGTGTTTCAGCGGGAAGAATGACAAGGCCAGGCAGTGGCGGATTTAAGGGGGGGGGGGCAGCCGGCGCCCCCCCCCCTCCCCCCAATTTTTCAAATTTAAGGTAAATCGTGGTATCTTGTTTAGATAAATGTACTAAACAATAAAAGAAGCAATAATTTCTTCCACTCCCGGAGAAATAAATGACAAAATCTTTTAATTTCTTGAATTACTTTATTGGGAGAGCTTAATTTTTTTTTCAAAAACCCTTAAAATTTGCGTAATTTTACTAATTTCACCTCATTAAATGGATGCCTGTTCATGATTATTTTGTATATAGAAAACTAGTGCTTGCTTTTAAGGTTCTTAATAACATGACACCAGAATATATGAACGTTTTTAGTTTTGTCAGCCAAGTTAGTTCCAGAACAAGAAGTAGCAATAGTGGCATTTTATATTTACCAAAAGTTCGAACTGAATATTATAAACGGTCTTTTAAGATATCCTCCACAATTTTATGAAATCAGTTGCCCGAGTCTGTCAGAAGCTGTGGTGCTATTACATCTTTTAAATCAGCATATTTGCAGCATTATTACTCAAATAAGTGATATATAGATATGATGTACATGTATATGTTTAACCCCCCCAGTGATATCGTATGTATATTTTATGTATATATTTTATATTATGTTATCTATTTTTCTATTCTCTCATTTATCTGTCTGTGAATATGTTTTATACAGGACCACAATGTAAACTAGTCATTTGTACTAATTGTGCTATCCTGTCTGAATAAAAGAATTTATTATTATTATTAGAAATGATAAAAAATAGTACAATTGACTTAAATAGGAGACATATTTCAAGCCCTAAAAAATCTGTAAAATCCAGGAGCTTCCGGGGGCTTCGCACCCTGGGCCCCCACCTCAAGGCGGCTCCCAAACCCCCTGCCTCATAAAGTGGCGCCCCCCGTAACCGCAATTCCTGGCTCCGCCCCTGCCAGGAGTTGGTGGACAAACTTGAAAACTGTGTCCCTTTGGTTGTACGCTGTCTGTAAAAGTATCATACTGACAATAACAGATTTTTGTGCTTTCCTATTTAACGTGGTTAAAGGGGAATGCACCCCCCTCTTAAATTTACATGATAGGACTAATTAGATAATAAAATTTTGTCATACTATTCTGTTGATATACAACCTAGATAAGCTACAGTACTAATTTGAAAACGTTAAAAATTGAAAGAACGGGCTTAAATCTATACGGCTCCAAACTTCACTGTTCGTGACTTGTCATGTTTACAGTGCTGCTGATGAAATAAACCGGAACCGACGGTGTGACGTCATAAACTTCAATGGCCGCTTTCTTAAGCGGCAAGAATTTTTGTTGTTGAAGACTGTCATTTACGATATCAGTAAATAATATTTTATGCATGAAAGCAACACTGTTGCCTTTTATGTGTCTATAATGGAGTGACATAACAACTTACGCAACGTTAAACTATTTGATTTCCCCTCCAAGTGTTTCGTTTCATTTTAATAGTACATAATTAGCAAAACTCTTTAATGTATACAATTTCGATATAATATGTAATTTTTATCATGTTTGTATGTGTATATAATCATATATTTATTGACAGATGGCTCTGGGAAACATGTGAATGATAATCCAAATAAAGTTATTGACAAATTTGCGTATCCTTGTGTTTATTTTTTATTGTATCGTTAATAGTAAATTCAAACCCAAACGATATAATTGCTTGTGGTAATTACAAACATAAGCAAAAGTAATTAGCATGTCAAGGTAGAAAAGCTATGTTCTCATTAAGATCTGAAGTGTTTAAATACAGAAACAATTTTTCGAGTTTTGATTCTGAATACATGTGTATTCTAAATTGTGGTTGTAAAGTTTGAGGTTGTCATAATGCTAGCAATTTACAAAGGGTACAGTGTACATCTAGAGTTTATAAAATCCGCTTTATGTGTGCGGGAAAAACACCAACTCCTATTTTGTGTATTTGAAAACTGGAAGGCTATCTATGAATATCATTTGAATTTTTGATAGAATGTTCAAGATTAGGTTTAAAGTGTTATGTAGTGAAAAATTGTATAATTAGAAATTGTTATACTTGATTAATAGACAACTGCGATGGAATGAGAAACTGTAATAAAAACTGGTCTTTTGTATTAAAGACAATCGTATTAGATTAGGATATATTTGGTGTGAACAATAGTCACCTCACCTATCCTCGTCGTGTCCGCTGACACATAAGGCCCCTATACACTGTGCCCGCCTGCCTCTGGCTACTATCCTTTCGGACGCTCATTTATACTCCCTCCCAGCAGTGGCCGTTCTTGCTCGGTCGTCCTTCTCCGTATTTTTGGACGACTCACAGTGCGGTGACTGTTCTTGCTCGGTCGTCCTTCTCCGTGTTTTTGGCCGACCCACAGTGCGGTGACTGTTCTTGCTCGGTCGTCCTTCTCCGTGCTTTTGGCCAACCCTCAGTGCGGTGGTACATGTACATATCCTGGTGTTCATCATCCCTAGTACCTGGACAATCCAGTTCCTGAATGTTGTGTTTCGCTGACTGTTGTCGTTTTTTGATCTTCGATGTAACTCTTCATTTGATATTACAAGTGTGTCCGGCCATCTTACTCTAAGAAGTTGTCTCAGACAGCTATTATGTAGGGTGTCAAGCTTCTTTTTGTCAATATTTAATCAATATAAATATGGCAATATTTGATATCTTTTCGCCTTGGTAATGCTACATCTTCCATCTTTTCACCCTAAGTTATTTTCATTTTCAAGCATTTCGTCAAAATAAAGACTATTATGAACCCCAATTTAGTAAGAAATTGAATGTCTTTTTATATTCTTGTGACACATTATCATGGTTCTTTCTCAAATTATTTCAAACCTAGAATTCAGGTCATGAAGCAAACATCCGTGCGAATTTTCTTAGGTACTCGATATTAAACACGAGTGTTTGAGAAAAGTAACTATTTTCATTCAAAGTATGGGACATATTCTGTTTCTTAAAGCTGATTAAAACCAGAACTTCAATCCGCTCCTTTATTGGCCATGTGTCTTCCGTGAGATATGTTTTAGACAAAGAAAACTCTCATTTATGTTGGGCTTTTTAAAAGAAAAATAAATAGACCGATCGTTTCAACAATCTGGAACCCGTGCGTTACTGAATCTTTTCACCATGGTCCACGGTGGAATCTGTATTTCTTATATGCTTAGACTTTCTAGATTTCGCTTCAAAATACATAATGTAAGCAAAACCTTCATTAAACTAGTCAATTATTTAATCAGAATCTTGACACGTCTACCTTTGAGTATAATTTATTTATTATTAATGAAACTAGGCGTCCAGACATTTGTGAGGATGTTATATACACAAACTTACTTAACCCCCCTTTCGCCGCCTAGCGCCTCCGGAAAGTCTTCGAGTGCATTTGATTTGTTAAATCCTTGTGCACCCGGTGTAGTCAATTTACTTTATAATCAAGTGCAAATATAATATATTCAATATGGACGCGTTGAACTGCAACAGCAGATGAGGAAATATATCCATTTTGTACAGTGTAGAAGATCTCAATTGTTTTATGGGATTTCTTTTTGTATCAAAGTACCGAAAAATTGCTAGTATATATCTTCCATTGTCTAGATTTCTTTCTATGAAACAAAAATGAACTTTGAAGTGCATTCATAAAAATACCTATCTCAATCTGAAAGTCGTACTCCAAAATATTTGTTGCTTTTTTGGAGCCAAGTTTGTTGAGATGATTGTACGAAATATCAATCGAATTCATCTATTCTTTAAAATACATTTTAAATGACTGCATATATACTGGAATTCTTTACAGTTTACAAAACACGGAGAGGAAAATCTGCAAATGTTTTCAACCACATTGAATTTTTCGGTGATTTACCTACGCATGCCCTGTGAAGCTAGGGTGTAGGTGATGTACACAAAAAAGTGTACACCTTTGCATTTGATTACCAAAAAGTTTACCCTTTTTTTTCTAACTAAGTGTAAACAAATCGAGCTCGCCCTTCGGCTTCACACTTATAACCTTAAATTAATCCTGGATCCGCCTCTGACGGCCATTTGACTTGAGCAATTTTAAAACTCTTCAAAATACATGAACTTTGAAATCGAATTACAACAAAGTATTTTATCATTTACTGCTTGGTAATGTTTGGCAATCTTTCAGTAAAATACGATTTTATGAAAGCCAGCAATATATTTCTCTTTCGGTATGATTTCTTGATAATCAAAATGAAAGTAGATTAATGGAAAATGCGACCTCAGCTTGTACCGACTATGTGGGAAAAGGACAAATCACCACTCCAAAAGCCAGACGTGTCTGAAAGTGATTGTGAGAAACTGATAGTAGACACTAACAAAAATACTTCTGACCGACAGGAAACTCATTTCAATGTTTTGAATTCCGTGTTACTTGGTCTGTTGTGTGTCGAGTTTCTATTTATACTCTTGCTAACACAAAAACTACGAGGACACCAACCAGAGTCAGAGAGCGGGGTTTCTACGTCATGTAGTGGGCATCCAAAGCACCCACACATTGATTCAAGCAGAATGCTTGTTTCTTTGGTAATATCAGAATAATATACTTTCGTTTTGATAAATTTACCTATAGTTACTTTCGCTTTAAAAATCTTCGTTCCTAAGGAGGTTGTTCACAAGATTTAATCGCATAATTTGAATTTCGTGTGATTTTCAAACAAATATTATCTCTATTGATTCGCAATTGTTAGTCGTAAAATTATTGCGAGATCAATCATAATCAATACTGATAAGAGTTCAAACTATTGATATATTCGGGGGGGGGGGGGGGGGTGATGTTGGTTATTTAATCTATAAGGGTATGGAATGTCCGCAAGAGAATTTAATAAAAAACAAAACAAATCTACGTACATAAAATACACAAGGTAGTTTTGGTTTGGAACTCATTAATTATCAAACTCGCTTTTGTAGATATCACCGCGAAATCCGAATACGGTCAAGGGATTGAGTTGGCTTCAATATCGAATTACAGATTGTAACTTTCAAGCAAAAAATTTATTGTATTAATCCACAGTAATATATAATTGATTCACACGACATCCTTATAAAAATATTTGTTATCACAAGTGATTTGGTCTGGATATTTTGACCCCCCCCCCCCCCCCCCCCCCCAAAGCAATCTGTTTTTGTATGATTTCCAGTTTTCCACCATCAGCAAAAGTTTGAGAATTTGACATACTAAAGTGAAGTTAAGAATCTTGATAATAATGTAGACATATTTGTTTTATCAATTAGATATACAATGAATGGTTATATCAGCAACATAGGACAAACAACTCGCCTAAGGCTGCCATTCAACGTTATCTAAAAGCGGGATCTAAAACAGGTATGGCTCGTAAACTGTCGCTAAATTATCAATACATACACTTATCAATCTTTTGTGAAATGTAATAAACCTATGTACACTGTTTCAATCAATGCATTTTATCTCTGTTATACAAAAATAAAACCTATGTAGTACTGTAACACCGCGGTGGCCGAGAGGTTAGAGCGTTCGCCCCGCATGCGGAAGACCGGGGTTCGAATCGTTAAAACAGGTAGTGACAGTTCCATCGCCAAACGCTCGGCACCAGGTGTGAATGTCACGGGTCCTCGGAGATGACCTTAAATGCGGATGTCCCGTGTCACAGTAGGTGTGGCACGCTAAAGAACCCTCACTGCTCAATGGCCGTAAGCGCCGAGCATAGGCCTAAATTTAAATCCCTTCGCCGGCAATGATGACGTCTCCATATGGGTGAAAAATTCTCGAGCGAGATGTTAAGCAAGATACAATCAATCAATCATATTATTGTAACAAACCATGAAGATAAAGAATAAATATTGTCCAAGTTGTTTTCATTTCCGTAAAACTAAGAATCTACATTATTTCTTATATACATGTATTATCACAAAGAAATTATAAGTAAATGCAAGTAAAAAGTTAAGAGTTTTCAATTCATCTCTGGCTTTTTATATTGTACTTTGGTTCTACTAATTATTTAAGTCAAAATGCGAAAAATTCGCGTCCTCCATTTGCTGTACATACATGTATGAAGGGTAACATTTTGGTGCACGATACAGTGTAGGGATGAACACAGCGCGATGATAAATATGACACAAATTCTTCTTTCAGATATGGACAGCTATCCGAGCGCTTTGACAGCAAACGATAACTCACTTGATGCAACGTCTAATGACTTTATTGTAAGCCGGGACGCGATTGAAATTCCGCAGAAAGGCATGTACGAAGTCTCAACTATTGCAACCATCAGGGTGACTAATGACGTCACCAATACAACGCATGCGCTTTACAAACACCAAGGAAATAAGCTGTTGCCTTTGATGACGATGTCTTACTCAGCATATGCAGAGACTATGTCTTTTCATCAAAGCGTGTTAAGCGACACTTTTCTGTTGAAGAAGGGAGACAAATTAAGCGTTTTTGTATCTGGGATTTCAAGCATTTACCAGAAGACAACCCCGATATCTATTCGTTATGTTGGGCCTAAGAAAACAGTTCGTGAGAAGCTCTGAATGTACGTCACGACCAAGAAACACCTTGGCTACACTTTAATCGGAAGCAGCCAGTAATTTCGTAGCTGCAGATCTGTAGCTTTTTGGGAAAATATTGGGACAAACCAGAGAGCTACGAATCCACCCCATATAAAAACCTTCGATTTACTGCATAGCTTTTTCTGCGCACGGTTGAGGTTTTATATCACTGTATTCTTGCATAGCCATCTCAAAATTTTAATAAGAAAAAAAAAAATGTTCCTGTAATACTTTTCCACTACATTTGTGTCCAAACATACATTTTTAAAGCTTCATGTAAACCGAAAACTCGCAACTTCAAACGAATCTTTCGTTTGTTGACATAGGTATGCTATATTATTTTTGTCATACTTCAAGCGCTAGTTTTTTGTTGTTTTTTAAAAACACTTTTTCATATTATGACACTGGTGTAATATGGTATATAATGACATAGAATAAAGCGACTGAGTTGTATCATATCATATAAGGAAAATGGTTTTCCTTTACAAAGAGAAACAGGGGTAGGGTATCTAATATGGTCTCAAGATAGCGAGTTTAAAATAGCAGGCAAATTTTCCATACTCTGTTACTTTTGGCTATTACGTCTTTTCCCCATAGTTTTTGTTTGTACACTCATAAGCTTGCTCCCCTATTCCGTTATAAACCATGATAGTAGGCAAGGAATAATCAGTCATGGTGTAAAATGTATAGTAAAATTGAGATGTTCAATATTGTCGTTGAGGGGTCAATGCTAGTTCTATGATCTGCATTTTTTATGTGTGCATTTTTATACCCCCCGAACGAAGTTCTGGGGGGGGGGGGGGTTATATAGGAATCACTCTGTCTGTTCGTCCGTCCGTCTGTCTGTCTGTGCAGATTCGTGTCCGGGCCATAACTTCTTTGTTCTTTGACTTAGGCATACCATATTTAGCACACAGGTAGATCATCATGAGACGATGTGTCAAGTACCTTCATGACCTTTATATGACCTTGAACCTTGACCTCAAGGTCAAAATTAAAGGTTTTTTTTTTTTACAACGGATTCGTGTCCGGGCCATAACTTCTTTGTTCTTTGACATAGGCATACCATATTTGACACATGAGTGTATCACCATGATACGATGTGTCGGGTACCTTCATGACCTCTATATGACCTTGAACTTTGACCTCAAGGTCAAAATTGATTATAGGGTTTTGACATAGTCATACCATAAGACATGGGTATATCACCATGAGTATATGTGTCATGTACATTCATGACCTCTTTATGACCTTGGCCTTTGATCTCAAGGTCAAAATTATGGTTTATGCCATGGATTTGTGTTCGGACTATATCTTCCATTTTCTTCTACAAAGGCATACTATATTTTGACACTCAGGAAAGAGGTAATTTATACCTATTAACAACACCCTTTGGGAGAGGAGGGTAAGCGGGGGGGGGGGGGGTATTCTTAGTGAACATTGCTCACAGTACATCTTGTTCTGATTGTGGGGTGAGATGGAATAAATATTTGTGTGTAACATTCTAATTCTGATATGTATAAATCATATGTAAATAATTTTGATTGCACAATTGTTGTACAACACTACACGTATATTGAATGCATGTAACAATAGACGCTTAATCAAATAAAACAGTTCCATAGAAACAACTTTTATGTTATGTTGTAGTGACTCAGCTTTGCCAGTATTCTCTTTAGAGAAGTAGACAGGCATAACCTACTTCCCGCTCCTCTACAGAGAATATTCTGCTAGTATACGGAAGAATGGCCCCTCCCGAGGACACCCCCCCCCTTTCCTTTTAATTAAATCAATATATTTTAACTAATATATAAGAAAAACAAACCAACAAAATAAAGTTTGAATGAACTTTTTTCTAAATTTGATTTACATTAATTGTTAAAGTTTGATAAGCAAAGGATTATGCATGATACATCATTACTAATACACAGGTATATTTTCTTATAAATTAACTACTCACATTATGTACGAGAAGGAATGTAAAGTATAAAAACTTTTGATTATAAATCCAGTTGCTATGTCTGATTAGTTTTCGGTAGATAGCACCTACATGTATACATAACGACTGCAATAATAAAAGGCGAAGATAACGAGCAGTGATCAATCTCATACCTCCTATAAGCAATACAAAATAGAGAGTCGGGCAAACACAGACCCCTGAACAACCAGAGGTGGGATCAGGTGCCTAGGAGGAGTAAGCATCCCCTGTTGACCGGTCACACCCGCCGTGAGCCCTACATCCCGATCAGGTAAACGGAGTTATCTGTAGTCAAAATCAGTGTACCAATCTCATGATACTCGTGTAACACCACTTTATTTGGCAGTTGCCTGTCTCGCTTTAAAAAAAATGGTCATATGCATAACATGCTCTCGCGTCTCGAATCAATTGCGAAACATAAGCACCATACGGAAATAATATAGGAATTTGTCGACGGAGAAGCTACAGTCATTTCGTTATAAAGTTGAATTGTTAGTTATAACAGTTTTCATTATGGTAACATAATCTGTACAGTATCGTAATCATACGTATATTTCATAAGGTCCCATAACCCTAATCTAGCTTATTGTGTTATGTGTATTATATTTATA
The DNA here is from genome assembly GCF_947568905.1 of Ostrea edulis. Classification (NCBI taxonomy): domain Eukaryota; kingdom Metazoa; phylum Mollusca; class Bivalvia; order Ostreida; family Ostreidae; genus Ostrea; species Ostrea edulis. The sequence continues at coordinate 24,239,930 of NC_079172.1, read as the reverse complement.
CCACCTTCACACTGACGGATTTTTCTTACGAGTCCTTACGGATCTCCGACTCATAGTTAATCGTAAGCATTCGTAAATCACTCGTCGGTATCCGTTAATAACTCGTCACAACTCGCACACGCGTAAGGATTCGTGAAAGTAGGGGCAAATTTTTTGACATGTCAAAAAAAAAATTCACGATTGTCCACGGATTTCATTTTCCGTAAATAACTTGTAACAACCCGTAAGTATCGTAAACTGGTCGCAAGAACACGTAAACTGTTCGTAAGAATTCGTAAAACACTCGTAATTTTTTTTTACGAATCTTTGCGGTTAGTTTACGATATGTTACTGACAGTTTACGAGTTGTTTACGGATTATTACGAATGTCTAAGTGATATTTACGATTTCATTCACGTCGTGTTACAATCGCAAATACGGATTGTTCAGAGTCATTACGAGCACTTTACGTATAGACACGATTACTTTACGAGTACATACGTAAACTTTACGATTAAGGAAAGGTATAAAAGACGCAAAATCTTACAGTTTCTTTCAGTTGTTATCAAGACACCGAAGAAGTTACACATCTTGCATACAATATACATCTATGCTGTTACAAGTAATATCTGTTGTCGAATGATGATACAAAGCCAATTGCGAACACTTTTGAGTCAAAAACGTAAAAAATCGTAACTAACTCCTAACTATTCGTAACTGCACGTTATCAACACGTTAACATGTCGTGATTTACACATAAAAGCTAAGCTTAATTGTAAATTTCCGTAATACACTCGTAACAATCCCTAAAAAGCTCGTAAAATGTCGTAAATTGCTCGTATTTATCCGTGTTCACTCGGAACAAATCGTAAATGTGTGCCGTAAATGCATCGCAAGAACTCGTAATAAACCGTAAATGGCCCGTAAATACTCTTAAAACGTTCTTAAATAGCTCTTTAAAGTGTCTAAATCGTAACAATCCGTGTACTTTTACGGATTTGTGGAATACGTAAGGATTCGTAAGAAAAATCCGTGAATGTGAAGGTACCATAAGTGGGCAACTATTAAACATCATTGTTTGATAAACATGCATGGCATACAATGATTTAACACGTATAAAAGCAATTCTATAACTCAAGTAATTAGTTTCATTCCATTTCTTGTCAAAAAAAAAAAAAAAAAAAAAAGGAAATGGACAAACAAATCAAAGTGGAGTTAGCTATCACAGCGAATATCGGAATGGGGAATGTTATTCTACAAAGACATTCGAACACCGTTACTGCGGTAACAAAGTTTCCCCATGGCAAGCATCAACACTGAGATTAAAAACTTAACACAAAAGGAGGACTACAACATATTCAATTCACAGCAGAGGGCTACAAACATCGATTCAAGGTCTATGGCAGCTCAATTCCCTCGAGAATGAGGGTTTCATTAATCAAATCTACAGTAACACACAGTGGATCACAACAGTTTGAAGATTACAAAATTAATTTAGATACCACTGTAATGCCTTATCATAGTCAAATGGAAGTATTACAAATTCTATGCCTATAACCTATCTACAAATCACACTTACAAAACATATTGCACGGTATATCAAACATTCTAGTCACGTGTTTATAATAACAAAAGTATATCTGTCACGAAATTATTGATCCAATTCGAATCTGTATAAATCTAATGATGTATAGCCAGGGGCGGATCCAGGAATTGTGGTTACGGGGGCGCTACTTTATGAGGTAGGGGGTATGGGGGCCGCCTTTAGGCCCCCAGTGGATCCAGGTGGGGGCCCAGGGAGCGAAGCCCCCGGAAGCTCCTGGATTTTATAGGGCTTGAAATATGTCTCCTATTTAGTCATTTGTACTATTTTCTATCATTTTTAATAAGGTGAAATTAATAAAATGACGCAAATTTTAAGGGTTTTTGGAAAAAATTAAGTTCTCCCAATAAAGTAATTCAAGAAATCAAAAGATTGTGTCATTTATTTTTCCGGGAGGTACATTTTTCTGAAGACACCACGATTGACCTTAAATTAATCGTAAAACTGGTAGTATAGTTATTTCATAACAGAAAAGATATATATATATATATATATATATATATATATATATATATATATATACATGTATATATATAGTAAAGAAACACAAAACTCGAATAACATTTCACTATTAGTGCTTTCGGCTTTAATGCCTCTTCAGACTATCGATATAATGAAATGTAAATTGATAATTTTAAAAATATTTTGCGATTGCATAAATGCAGATTATTGTTAACAATACTGAAATTCATATGTAAAGATAATACATTTCAAATGTTTATCATAAAAAAGCAATAATGGGTTTATTATGCCAATATATTACATATATTATTTCGTTATTTATCTATATAATTACTAGTAAAATTATTAACTTGCATGAGTAATTAAAAATGAAACATTCCTCAACGCCGAGTATAGGTAGGTAGTTTCAGTACATAGCATTGAAGCTAACAATATCATTGCCGATTATCGGTATGAGCTAATCGTGAGCGGGGCAGTATAAGGTTGTGCATGTATTCCCATCATCTGACCATTCTCCACTTATTACAGAGCCGGGGAGAAAGGGATGGATATGGTGTTCAACCTGGGGATGGTGTGAAATGTGGCGCCGTGCCATTGACCACTTGGACAATATAAAAGGTGCGAATCTCCGTGTCATTGGACTTGTTAGCGACTACTGCGACGACAATTATGACGACGAGAGCAAGAAGTGCGATGACAACGCCGATAATGATTCTCTTTAATGTTATTTTGTTACAAGTCTCCTTTTTGGTTTTTTGGGGTCCCTCGGTTGTCTTGCGAAAGTTGTCGGCCTGTAACGAGAAATATATACAAAATAGAATAAAAAGTTTGTAAAGGTCAGTAAGGCGAGGGTCTAAAGAATAAAAACATATTAAAATTATCAGAGAGAGAGAGAGAGAGAGATTTCAAATTTTTTATGCTAAAAGAGGAAAGAAGTTTACTTAAATTTGTTTATTCTTTTAAATATTCCGTTTATTACTATCTATAACATCAATATAATGCAATTTGCCTTCAATAGGTCTTCTATTGTACTGCATTTTATACACTGTACATACTTCGTGATGGTGTAAAGTATGAACATGGATCTTTCCCCCAGAAACTTGATCTACCTCTTTTGTCCTCTTTGTCTCCCAATACACTCCCATTCATCATTTAAGACGCATATCTTTTCAGTATTTAAAAAAAAAAATCTTCATAATGTACGCATTTCGTATAAACTAGGAAGAATAAAGGGAAAGCGAACAGAAATAGTCAGTTGTTGTAATACGACGATATATGGGTGTCTGTATACAGTACATGTATACGTAACACTTTAAAATAAATTACATTGCTTAAATTATTTTCAGGTATAAAATATTTCAAATAATGACAATGGATTGAATAAAGTTACTTCACTAAAGACAACATCTGAATTAATCTTTTCGAATATCATATTACAGAATGAGGGTATATCTGATTTTTATTTTCAGATTTTAATAAAAGATTTGAAATACATGTACCTCAATTTACAGATGTGGTTCTTAATTAAACATACCATAAAATTGGAGGCACTGCTTTGCAAAATTTGATACATAAGAACTTCTTTTTCTATTATTAATGAGTATGCATCTTTTATGAAGAAAATAACGACACCGTGATTGACAGATACAAATGCACAATCTGGAGGGTACAGTTTTCATGTAAAGAAAATTATACTCTATTTGTATTATCTAATTTGTTCGTATTCATATGTACCGGTGTTGTAGCATAGACTTTTCCCCCGCATAGACTTTCCCCCCGGAAAAACGGGCCCGGGATAGATCGTCCCCATAAGGGGAAAAAGCGCCCCAGCATATAATTTCCCCCCTATATACAAAGTCAGTATAGAATTTCCCTTGGGCGGAAAAACCGCCCTGGTATAGAATTTCCCCCTTCCTGTTTCCGGATTTCATCGACCAGAATCTTTTTCTTCTCATGTAGCTTTTGAATAAACATATAATGAAAGAAAGCCATGCAGTTGAAGATAATAATTAATGAAATTTGTTATTATTGCTATAAAGAGGTACATGTTATCAAAAAAAAAAAGTTACAAAAAGGAACAAATATGTGCTGTTAAATTGTTATAGTTTAATGAAACAGATATGCGCTCATTAATATTATGATATTCATAAAATAAAGGAATTTTTTTTGAGATGTTGAAGTTGGGTTTACACGCTGAAAACTTTGAATTGCGTATGTAGTTGTAGTAAATACAATATGCTTCCCAAAAGACTTTAACGATGGTCAATACCATTAGGGTTTTTCGTAAAAAGTCGACTAAAAGATATACAATTAAAATATCTAAAAAGTAAATTAGATGCACTGTATAAATAAAAATATATACTACACCCGAAAAATAAGATCACGTGATCATATTTTCCCGCTGTTTTTATTACCAAATTTACGGCGCGCAGTTCGTGCCATTAGAATTTTTGTTCAGAATTTTGATAGTGATTTGGTTTGGATTTATGAAATCAGGTTAAGATTAATTTCAATTGTTACCTGGGATAATTTTCACTCCAATTTATTACTTAGCTATAACTCCCAACCATACGGTTGCACTTGCATTAGGTATTGGGGTCACTGGCTCTGCTCATACTCTTAGCTATCACTCTGTTGTCCTCTTTCTGAGTTATATTGGATAGTTAAGTAAGTTGTATAAATTATGGCTTCGAATAACCCAATCAACTTGTACAAAGCCTCTGAGAATGATTTAAAGTCGTTGGAAGGAATTGGTAATGCTAAAGCTAAACGAATTCTTGAGCTTAGGGAATCCAAGGAAAACTTTACTTTCAACGATGTGGCAGAATTGACACAAATTACACTCGCACAATGGACAGCATGGAGTGAAGCAGGTGTTGTCACCATTGAGAAGTCCCAAGGAGAAACTTCAGCAAACGCTCCTGCACTCATACCTAATGAGACCAATCAGCTTCATCTCACCCTACTAGAAATGAATAAAAGTCTCCAGCAGCTACGAGATGAGGTTCAAACATTAAGATCGGAAGTTGTCCTGAAATCTGAAATTGATGAGTCAATATTCCCAGTGTACAAAACATCTAGTGCACCGACGTCTGGACTTCAGGACACGGACGATAGCTTGGATAAGACAGTGATCCTTACTACGGGCACAGTTCAAACACCAGACAAGCAGTCGGATAAAGGAAAGGAACAGAAAGTTATTATAGATAAACTGACCTCTGTTATTCCTTCATCAGGTTATATAACGGATCCATTCAGAGGAGCCAAGCCTAAAACAAGTACACCCCTTACTGGGAAGTTAGGAGCCGTTCCTTTCCAGGATTTGTCACCGATACCTTTAAACCCTAGTTTCGGACAGGATGGCAAGCCTCTTGCAACTAAGGTTATAAACAGTGGAAAGCCGATTGCCACATAACGAATGTCAAAGCCAGAGTCTCAGGAACCCCAAAGTGAATCCAGTGTGGTGGGGTCTGTGACTCCCAAGGGGAAAGACAGGGGTAGGAAAACAAAAATGAACAGACGACAGAGATCCTCCTCTTCCAATTCTTCAGATGATAATACCATGTCAAAGTGGACTCAAATCTCACGCAGCAGGTCCAGAAGTAAAAGTCCCCAGGTTCAAGAAATGCCAGTATTCAAGGGTACTGAGAGTCCAAATTGGGAATCCTTTATTTATCAATTTGAGCGGATTGCTGCGCATCGAGGATGGTCAGTACATAAGAAAGCTTTCCGCCTCCTGGATTGTTTGAGTGACGTAGCCCTAGAGTACGCCAGGAAAGTAAACCAGAATGGTGATTACAAGGACCTGAAACGACAGTTAAAGCAGAGATTTAGCAGGAAAGAGGTACCTATCCTTGCTCGTCGTCAGCTGCCCTTCACTAAGCAATATGAAAATGAGAACGTGGAAGAATTTGCCCAGCGTGTTTACTTCTTAGCACTAGATGGCTATGCGAGCTGTGAAGGGAACATGATTGAAGAGATAGCAACGGAAACTTTCTTACGAGGCTGTCGAGATAAGGAAGCTGCTATGAAAGCTATGGATAGAGAACCAACAACACTACAGAAAGTCGTAAAATATGTAAGGACTTCTATCGCAAACCACCGTGCCCTGTATGGGTCAAGAGGAAGTACCAGAGCCACTACATTTGCTCAACGCCAAGTTTTAGTCCCAAGCAGGGAGGGGTCTCCAGCAAGTGATTCTTCTCCTAGCAGGGCTGAACCAAAGCTCTCTAAACAGAAAGATAACAGCATATCCTCCTTGGATGAGCGAATATGTCATCTTGCTAGCATGGTTGAGAAGTTGACCACAACTGTTCAGCAGTAAATTGGTAGACAGCAGACTCCACCCAGTTCTCCGGTTGTGCGGGGGCGGTTTTTTGCGAGAACACGAAGTCCAGTTAGATCACCAACCAGAGGGCAGCGCTACAATTCCCCAATCAGGAGTAGCCAGTATAACAAGACTGTAGTCGAAAACAAAAATCCCAAATCCAATGATTTAAACGGGAAGGGGTCAAATCTATAGGCCCTCACTTGACCCTTGATGATAGCGGCCTAAAGGATCAGTTAATAACTATAAGAAGAACTTTAGGAAAAAGTATTAAGCTTGATGTCATCATGGAGGGGAAACCATTAAATGCCATCATTGATACAGCGGCTATGATTACCCTTATCAATGAACGCATAATTCCATAGAATCGTCTAGTCACTGCTGAACTCATGAAATTAAAAGGATTAGGATCCCAAATTGTGCATGGCAGGCTACTAAAATATACCACTTTTGAAATTGACACCCTACATGTATCCTGGGACTGTTGTGCTGTGCCAATGGAAGATGACATGATAATTGGACTGGACTTTCTGGAGGCCAATCATGGGATTATCAACATAAAAGAGGGAACATTATCTCTAGAAGGCAAAACATTTCCAGCCAAGTTGATATCTAACCTACATGAAGGGCTTCATAGCTCTCAGGTGCGGGTACAGAGAACAGTGTGTATACCACCTAATTCTATAGCCCGAGTACCAGTCCAACTTGACAACCCATTTATTGGTGATTATGTTGTTTCCCCAGTTTGTCTGAAATTTGGTGTTCTAGGTTCACATACCTTAGGAATGGGATGTACCACAACCATGAACTTTATAAATGATACCAATACAAACGTCAAGATCAAAGAAGGAACTGTAGTTGGAGAGACTGAAGTTTACACGGAGATCTGTCTAAAAAAAACAGTGGCGCTTTTCGTATCCGAACTAACCAGACTGGTGTCAGTGAGGACTACACACTTCCAGCACATCTTACTGACATGTTCAATAGATCAGTCGCTGATCTCAATGACACAGAAAAGTGGCATGTTAGACAATTGCTAGTGGAATACCAGGACATATTTTCAAAGCATGATCTTGACCTTGGATGCTTAGCAGCGGTAAGACACAAGATAAACACTCAGGATCATCGGCCAGTCAAACACAAAATGCGCAGAACCCCCCTTGGGTTCCAAGATAAGGAAAAAGAACAATTGGACAAAATGCTACAAGCTGGAGTCATACAGCCATCAAGTTCTGATTGGGCATTAGCGCCCGTCCTTGTGAGAAAGAAAGATGGGTCGATGCGATGGTGCATAGACTATCGAGCCTTGAATGAAAAGACGGTGAAAGACTGTTACCCCTTACCAATAATCGAGGATTGTTTGGATACCCTTCAAGGAACAAAATATTTTGCCACACTTGATATGGCCTCCGGCTATTATCAGATAATGATAGACAAAAAAGATCGTCATAAAACTGCCTTTATAACACGCTATGGGCTGTTTGAACAATCTGATTAAAACCAGATCTTCAATCCGCTCCTCTATTCGCCATGTCGCGTTGAAGATCTGGCGAAATGCTATAAGGGGTCATGTTCTGGTGAACTCTAATGACGTTAGTTTCAGCCAATCGTTATCTTCCTATTCAGCCAATCAATGAATCGGCTCTAGAATCTGTGGACTGCATTCGGATATTTTCGACCATTTCCGCGCGTTAAAAAAATACGGAGAAATCCATTATGGCGGCATCCTAGAAGAACAATGTTTACTACGACTGATGCATAAAAAATGTTCCTAACAGCTGCCTGACACGTATTCTTTGGAGAAATTAGCAATTGAAATGGCAGCATGTGAAGTTGGAACGCCTAAACGACTATATTGTCTGTCAAATGTGTGTGTCTTGTGTTGTTTTTCATTCATTCAGACGGAAATAACTTCTACTGGGGAACGCGTGGAAACGAAATTTTTGAAGAAGAAATTGAAGCTAACTGATGAAAGGGTAAATAAAATAAAAATTGTGGTAGACAGTTTTGAGTTGGATAGTGCTCGCGATGAACGAAATGGTGTCTGTCTTAAGTGTTTCAACAAGGTTGAAAGGGTTCTCCATTTACAGGAAGAAAGGTGTAAACTGAAAACTGAACTGAAACAATCACGTTCAAAAATGGAACAAGTTTTCTTAACTCTGCCATCTCCAAATAAGAGATCGTTTTCTCAAAAAAGGCTGCTTAGATCGCCAAGTATTTCTCAGCCACCTAAGCAAGTTAAACCATTTCCTACGACAGTAGTTATGAAGTCCCCAGTTCGGATACCTCCTTTACAACATGCACAGATTCCATTACCTCTAGGTCAACCATGTGGGCAAGTGATTTTGGTACCAACAGTTACAGAATTGCCATCTGTACAGCCAGTAATGCAACGTAAGTAACTGATCAGATATAACATAATGTAATATGCCACAAGAAGCAATTGAAAAGTGGGGTACTTAAGATTAACAAAACCTTTGAAAAAGTGTTAGGGGTAGGGGCTCTTACATGTAAATATATGGTGTGCTTTGTCATAATTTTAGTATGTGAACATTCAAAGGGGTGGCTTACCCCCACCCACATACCCCCTCCCTTCACCCATGATATTGTCATATTAATTAAATCAAGATAAATTTATCAATGTTTCACAATAGCCCTCATTCCTTGTCTAGGTGCTGTCAAGTTTCTGGGGAGATATATTTTATAAAATACTGTGTCTGATGTTTCTCGTTAGCTTTTATCTACCACTGGTTTTCTCCCATTCAGTATATCAAGATACTGCTCACGAACATGTTGTAAAGTTGTTGAAAGTTCACCAAGAGGCAGTTTTAACCAGTGGTTTTAACCGCCCCAATCAATACTCCACAAGTGGTCAATTGTGATATAAACTGTCCATTTTCCTACTTTTGTACATTTCTTGCAAAGACAAAGATAAATTAAGTCTTTTCATTATATGGATCAATTGTTGATTAATATTTTTCATTAGATAATCAAATGTAATTTCATAAGTTTAATATATTTGGTTTGCTGAAACTTAACAGAAATATCTTCAGTACATACCAGAGGGTCAAAGTTCTATATAGCATAGCTTGACAATTGGAGACAGACCTGTTTATATGTGTACCTGGACAGATTAAGAATAAAAGGTAACAGGCCATTACCTGAGCACAGGAAGCAGAGTTGACAGGTGTTAATAAGCATAGGCTGGGACCAGAGATGACCAGTGTGCATGTTATTGTTATGAAAACATCACCAATGCACCTCCTCGACTGTTTATTTAACAGTTAAAATGAAGATTTGAAACAATAGGTAGTTCTTGTTAACTAAGGAATTTGAACAGAAACCTTTACCTCTTCCCCAATTCAACAGATTCATTTGCACATTATTTATTCAATATTATGACTTATAAGTATATTATAAGCTGATAGTGTATGTTATGAATTACAGTATTTACCATAATGGTCGCTTAAACATTTAAAATAAATAACACAGACTATAATGACCAAATAATTTTAAATTGACCAATATTGACCGGTTTTAACCAGTGTTGACCACCAGCCCGGTCAATACTCATGTTGACCACTTTTTTGTCAACCCTGCCAAAGGGTCCAAGCATGTCATAAAATATTTGGTTCCATTGGACTTTTCAAAAAGTTTATTTCTGGTGAGTCACAACACCACATAAACTCTTATTTATGTGGGGTCCAGTGTTTCATGTTAATTAATAAAATTTTATCATTTCCAAAAAAAAAAAAAGCACGGAAGTCACTTAAGTTCTCTGGTGATGAAAAGGAAAATTTTGCAAAACCGACATCAGACTTACTTCTAAACGTATTAGAAGGAGAAGTAGAGGTATTGTTTGAAAATGTTCGGTTACTTGTATTTCATTGCATGGTGTTCTGTTTTGCGTTATTTTTTAAAATTTTATTTTTTTAAACTTAGGCTGTTTTATATAAAAGTTAAAGAAATATCACCTATCTACATACATGTACATGTATGAGGAAATCAAATCATTGAACTCACTAAAAAAAAACTTATCAATATCACAAATAAAGATTAAGCCCAAATATATAGAGGAGGTTATGTTATGCAGTTGGATGTTAATTTATTTCACAAGTTAGACAGGATTTTAAAAATATATTTTCATAAGTACTTTACACTCTTGGAAATATACCAAACAAATATTGTCTCACAATCAAGTGAAATAAAATCCATATCTAATGACAGAATGTTGAATTTTCTGTTTATTATATTTTCCTTGATGTACATTGTAGCCTCTTTGAAACTTTCTGCACCAAAACAATACTTTACAATGCTATACAAAACAATACATGTATTGCACATTGAATGTAGTTCTAGCAAGTCAACATGGTACTGAGCAAAAACACTAAATTAAGTTACATCAACTTTACTTGAACAAAATAAATGTAATTAATTTATGGGGAAAAAATTATGAATTTGAAATGAATTAAACAGCAAATTGCATATATGGCTTAGTTTGACACTGTGAAGAAATGAATTTTGATATTTTCACAGTGTGAAGATAATACCAGTGAAAATATCACTGTTATATGTCAGATACCTTTTCATATTTCACTACTGAAAATGCAAAGGGTTGAATTATGTTTACATGTATTGCATAATTATGTTCCAACTTCAGACATAAAACACAAAACAATCATGCATAGATCTACATATGTTCTAAGACTTACTTCACCTTTTGTCATTCTGCTTTTATGCAGTTAGTAAACATAGCTGATACATGTAGTTACCATGGTTACTCAAAAATAGGGCAATATTATTATTATACTGTATTTATATACATGTAGCACCTTATATAATGAAATAATTACCCTAAAGTGTTTTACATGTAAAACAAACTAAAACAAAGGAAATAAATAACTACATAAAGAAGGACATGATGAAATAAAATATTGTTAAACTGAGGTACACATAGTAACTAATTTATTTTTTTGTTTTGAAAAAGCAACTGTTTACATAAAACCAAATTACAATTTAAAGGTAATTTTTTATCAAAAATTCAGAATGCATGTAGAACAGTACAGTTTTAAAATGGATTCATGTAGCCTAAATAAAGGGGGGGGGGTATTTTAATTTAATTTTTGTTGGGATGAAAGTTTCATTTAATAACTTTCATGTCATAGAGTTTATTTTAATTTCAGACAGTTATGTTCAGCTTTTTTTCAGTTATTATTTCTATTACTAGTTAGAGTTTGTTTTAAACACATGAAAGCTCATGTGATCATTATATTCTGATCAAAGTTTTGTCATCTGTCTGTCTGCCTGTTCACTTCATGACTTGTCACATTTTTTACTACTCTGTTGAAACTGCAAGGTCAATTTCAATCATGTGCCATATGATAGTCATTATTATCATTATACATGTAGGATGGGAATTCAGGTGTTTTCAATTGCTTACTCTGACCCCCAGGTTTTTGTACTTGGGTCCAAAATGGGGAAAATGTACCTTTTCTTTCAAAGAAACATCTTCCTCTCAGTAGATAGTAGAGAGAATGATTTGATATTGGGCATTGCTGAGACCACAAGATTCAAGTTTGTTTTATAAGAGAAATTGATCTGCAAATGTAGGAGCCCATTATGGGGGTTCAAAGTTTGACAGACGTTTAGAAGAAAATCTGCTCTGCTTAAAAATACATAGTAGAATGACTTGATATTTTGCATGAAAATCCCTTACAGCAACGGAAATCAAGTTGTTAAAGGGAAATTGATGTGTCGACTCAAGGGACAATAAAGGAGTGGATCAAATTTTAACAGGGTTATCAAAAAGTTGTGTGAAAGTACTAAGCAGAATGTTTAGATATTTTGAATGAAGCTTTTTACATGTTGCAGCAAGAAATACTTGGTCAAATTCAAGGGGTATAATTAAATTAGTTAAGTTTGAAGCCTGTAAGGTGTAATGAATGTTTACCATTGTATGTTGTATCAAACTATTCAGCAACCTGTTGATTCAGCTGAGTATTGTGGCCCAGGGACCTCTAGATATTATTCGAATATGTTGAATTTAAAGTTATCTGTTTTACTGACATGTTTATTTTTCCCTTACAAGATTGGATACATTTATTATAAATTGTTTAAAGAAACTGTTGGAACTTTGTTCAGACCCCATTTTCTTTAAGTGAAAGTTCTTGAAAAGTGAGTTATGTGGTATTAATATTTAAATAGTTCAATTTAACTATTGCATTCTTTTACATGCATATTTACAGACAAAATTATCATGGTAAACTTTTTTGACATTCATTTAGTAAATGTATGTATCTTGTTCATGTGTTATTGAAGAGGTGAAAATTTTGTTTCACATAAAATAAAATCTTAAAATTAGCAGAATAGGCCAAGAATAGAATGCAAGATGCTGGATATAATCCTATACTGCATCAAACATTGCGTGTCCTATATCTTTTAATTTGAAATATGCATATGCAATCTGTAATTTTGTTTTACTGCAACTTTTGAATGAAATTTATTTTTAAGCTTGATTTTCAACTTTATGATGCCTCTTGACTAATGTCTGTACATAAAAAATGTACAGAAATATGTGTTTTAAAATCCTGAACTATTTTATATCCATAGGTTTCAGTCTATTATCCCAGCGGGAAAAAAACCCAGCTTTATACCAAAGGAGAGCCATAAGCAGATTTGTAAGATAATCCAAAGGAACAAGAATTTGGAGAAGTGCATAGTTAATATCATTTGCAAATCACACCCAGACCTTGTTATATCGGGTGCAACTGATATTGTATCAAAGGAATGTAAAGATCTGTGTAAACGTGGTTCTGGTTCTGTGTTACGGGAAAAGTCATATGACGGCATATTTACTTTCAACTGGAACAAGTTTTATGACGAGATACACATAAAGGCACCAAATACCTTAAAGATTGTATCTTCTGCAATCAGTGATTTTACAGTAATACCAGGACAAAAGAAATTCCTGCATTTGATGCACTCAGTGGCAACCCTTTTACAAAGCAGAAATGTTGAGATGTCCTCACTGCACTACCAGATCGGGATAATCCTTGCACATGTAGGATGTAAAAAAAGGGTACATGATTTATGATAACACAAAGTTAAACAAATAGTGTGTTGCTTTCCTAGATACAAGGGCACACAAATAAATATTGTGTTGCTTTCCATTTACATACATGTAGATACAAGGGCACACAAATAAATATTTATCTTAAAGATTTCTATTTTTGTTCTTCCAAAAATCTTGTCATGAGATTAATGTGTAACTGAACCTTGATATCTTAATTTAATTTTCAGGATATTGAGAGACTTTCAAAAATTGGTCTTTGTACATCAGAGCGATCCGTTCAGCTGAAACTATCATCCTGGATGGATTTTCTTGATTTGGAAATCCAAGAGATAAAGAAGGGGTGGATTGAAGGCAATCCTGTGAAATATCAGATTATAGGTGACAATTGGGACAAAAATATTCTTCCATCGTACAGAACCACTCAAAATAAAACTGTTTCTTTGCATCTCTTTAATGCTATAGTGGTGGTGGATAGAATCACACCACTGGTACATGTAGATGACAATTACAGAAATTTAGAACCAGCTGACTTCATACCATCAGTACAAGAACAAGAATTACTTTTAAAAGAACTTGCATTTATTGTGGCAACATCTCTAATTAGTAACTTGGATCAACTGCAGGAAGTGTTTGAAGCAATATATCCAAAACACTTGCAACACAAGTACAGCAATCAAGTTGGAGAGAAAACAAAACAAGTAATCAATAGTTTACTTTTTTTTATACTGAACTTGTATGAACTTAAATGCTTCTATATATAATAGTGCCACACTAAAATTTTACTTATAAATTTATACTTTTGTTCACATGGAATTTTTAAAACTAACATATTTACTTGAAATTTACTTTAAACTTCATGTGAACATTTCACATTAATTTAACATATCATGTGAATCTCAAGCTGTGTTGCCTGTTTACCATTCTGTACTTTTATTATTATTATCACTGTTTAAATTATGGTGTACATTCTTTCAGTTTCCTATCGGATTATTTGATTTTAACGAGACCAAAACTGCAGAAGTCATCAGACTCTTGAAATACCTGACTGAGAAATATGTTCCAGTACAGGACGGGAAAATGGTAGAAGAGGTTTTTTTTGGAGGTATGTGCATCTGAACTAGTGGTGGATCCAGAGGGTTGGGTTCAGATCCGGTGGTGAATCCAAGGGCGGGGGGGGGGGGGGGTGGGGGTCAGAGGGTTGCCCCCCCCTATCAGATATTTTGGTAAAAGTTATAAATAATGCATTTTGAGGGTGGACCTCCTCCCCATTGAAAACCAAATTCACGTGTGGACCCCCCCCCCCCCCCCCCCCCATCCCTTTCAAAAATTTCTGGATCCGCCTCGGTGAACTTTTGATAGTGTCAAGTGCAATTTATTTAACACAAATTTAATGATTAATTTTTTTTTAAGGAGACCGGTTGACAGATGAAAAAATTCAAGGGGCTCAGGAAGCTATGCGGAATGCTGCAACAGAACTCCAACGACTTGAAGGGTTTATTTCAAAGATTGAGGATTGGCATCGCATGATGAATTTTATGGAGGTACAAATCCAATTGTTTATCCTGTAACATGTCTGAAATTGTCAAAAAGAGTCTTGCTGATTATCCATACGATCATAGAAGATTT
The DNA here is from genome assembly GCF_947568905.1 of Ostrea edulis. Classification (NCBI taxonomy): domain Eukaryota; kingdom Metazoa; phylum Mollusca; class Bivalvia; order Ostreida; family Ostreidae; genus Ostrea; species Ostrea edulis. Next base: position 24,224,861 of record NC_079172.1, on the reverse strand, counting down.
AATGTAAAATTGGAATGTTGTCAAAATTCTTCTCATGCATATCCAATCAAATTGCTAAAATAATTTTTTTTAAAAATCCGATTCCACAATTTTTAGTACCACTTAAAAATCTATCAAAGAAATTGTGTAAAATAGCATTTTGAAGTGTATTTATGCAATCTAAACAACCATAACTCCTATTTTTGCACTATAATATTTCTTTACAATCAATACAATGTATCCTCAATAGTTGTAACAACTGCGACATGATTATTATGTGCCCGTCTATATAGATGGGTTCTATAATGATATGGCATTTGCAGACATCGGTCTGTTAGCTTTTTTGTGTCTGGGCTATTTCGCTGACATTTATGAGTCTACAATCTTTTCTGATCACCCGCTGTCCGTCGTCCATCTGTCTGCATTTTTTTTTCTTCACATTTTCGACTTCTCCAGAACCAGTGGGCCAATTTCAACCAACATGACAAAAAGCATCCTTGGATGCAGGGGATTCAAGTTTGTTCAAATGAAGAGTCGTGTCCCTCAAAAGAAAAGATAATCACAAAATGCAAAAATAGGGTGGGGGTCATTGAAATGTCTTATTCTCAGGATCCGCTGCGCCAGAAAAAGTTCAAATTTACTTTAGACCTTTCTGTATCCTCCGTGGCCGAGTGGTTAGACCATCGCACTCCAAATCACACTGCCTCTCACCTCTGGTCGGTGCGGGTTTGAATCCCGCTCGCGCTGGTAAGTGCGAAAGTTTCCCAGTTTACTTGTGGAAGGTCTTTGGTCTCTTCTCAGGTACATTGCATCTGGGTTCTCTTTTCCACCAATAAAAACTAGGTGCCACCAGATAACTGAAAAATTGTTGAGTGCGGCGGAAAACAGCCAAACCATCCCATTAAAGCTTTCTAACATAGTGCAGAAAACCACAATAGGGCATCAAAGTTTTACATGCAAATATATAGAGAAAATCTTTAACTATGGGTTAAGGTGACTCGGGTGAGTGATGTGGCCCATAAGTCTTTTGTTTTAATTATGTAAACGAATAAGGATAATGCAAGTCTTATTTTATTTTATAGGCTATCTGTAAATTAACATATAATACAACTTCACAAAGAGACAGAGGTACAGCTCACTACTTCAGGAACATGCTGAATGCCAGAAATGTGAAAGGAGAAGTAAAAAATTCCTTTCGAGCGTACAAACATCTATACTATTCCATTTTTGATGGAATATGCTGCATCTTATTCCTGAATGAATTTGGTGTGCATAATTTAGAAGAAGAAGTAAAATTTCCAGCAGATTTTCATCAGAAAAGTGATTTGGATAAAGTATCGTGGTTGAATGATGTATGTGAAACTATTGTTAAGAAATGGTTTTTTGAGGACAGTGATGATATTTGTCAAGAAATACGTGGCGTATTTGAAAACCCGGATCACGAAGAAAATTACTATGTGGTCAATGCAAATGATGGTCGATTTCCATGTCATTTTTGTGAGAAATCTTTCTCCTATGTAGGCAGCCTGAAATCACATGAACAAATCAAACATCAACATACAGTCCAGCCAATGAAGAGGAAACCCAAAGTGAAAAATACTGAAGATGAGCTGTATAATTATATGTGTCTTCTGTTTAAGCTAACAGCTTTACTGAAGAACCTAGACACAGCTATTGACATGGCAGATGGTCATAGATCCGTTCGATCTTGTAAATATGAGCTTCCGATCTTTCATAAAACGCACAAAACTAAGTATGTTATTGGGTGCATCCATCTTACAACATTAACTGAGGAGATTCTTCCGGAGCAGCAACGTGAAAGACTTATTTCAAATCGATGTGTAAATATTCAAGGGGGAACAAACCGAAATATTGCATTGGACGAATACTTAGAGATGCTGAATAGGGACAGCAAAGACATTGCAAAAGGAAATCAAACAAAGGAAAGCATAATTTCCCACTCAAAGCAATATCCACATTTAATTAATTATGTGAAACATTTTGACATTATCTCAGAGCTGAAAGCAAGAAAGGGTTTCCATAAATTGCCTGAATACAAAGCTGATGTTCACAAGGTAGTCAAAGAGCTCATAGAAATTGAAGCTTTGAGAAATAAACCTAATCGGAAATTAAACTGCTCACAGCTGTCCACAAACAGAAATCCATTTCTGAATTGTTGCCAAGGGTTGGCAACAATGATTCGGAGACATAAACCGATGCTACCATATGGACGTTTACGTAATAAACGATTCTAATTATAAATAAATATGAAAGCCACAATTATTTTTTAGTTTTATGCTTTATATGGTATTGCTTTCCCTGCTTTGGTTTCAAATATTTGTGGTAACATTTACCCAATTTCTAAATGTGTGTGGAACAAATTTTTCCTCCTGTAATTCAAAAAAAAATTCTGCATACTTTTCCCAATACATATGATAAATTTTATGCTCTAAAATGATTTGGAAAAGGGTAACGTGCTAATATATTTTGTAAATAAAAGCAAAATAACAATACTTGTGTTGGATAAGGGCATTTAAAAGAAATTTTAAAAAGATTTGGTAATTTGAAATAAACTTGCACAAAATTTAAATACCAAAATATTTTATTGACCAGCACATTTAATTTGTATCATCACAAGCTTTCAACATTTCCTCACAATCACTTGTGAAGGAGTCACTGTTTACATCACTTGCTTCTAAATCACTGTAGTCAACTGTGTTGCTGTCACTTAAGCTGCATGTTTCAACACACTCAATATTTTCCAACAGTTTTTCCACTGGCGGTTTTTCACACTTTCCACATAGGCATAATTTGGCACAAACGTCACAACAAGTATGCAGATTGCATTCAGCTTTCAGTTTAGTTAGTTGTGGTTCCTCTAGAAAATTACCCATTAATACTTGCCTCCTACAAGTCTCTGATTTAAACAAGGTTTTTATGTCTTTGTCCACATTTCTCAGATGATAAGAATTGTAGAGCATGATGGCAACTGATGACTGTCCATCACGCCCAACTCTTCCAATTTCCTGAACTAAATCAACAACACTATGAGGTGGACCATATAAAACAACACTTTGGCAATTTCCTATATCAATACCCATGCCAAGGGCACTTGTTGCAAACACTACTCTCTTTGTGCTGGTATTGTCACGCAAAGCATTTAAAATTGTTTTTTTGTTTTCCTCAGTTGTTTCAGAATGAAACATCCACAAACTCGGTGCAGTCAGGTAACTCATTAACAACATAGGTATACAGTTTTGCGACATCACTTATAGAGTTAGCATAAATTAAAGTCTTGGGAAATGCATGTCTTAAAGTTTCCATTCCACTGATCAGCCAGTACATTCCCTCTTCAATTGTATTATTTGTTTTTGATATCACAAGTTTAATGTTACTTCTGTTTGGAGACTTTGTTATCATAATGGTCGACTCTTCACGCAAGTCCAGTACATTGGCAACACGTTTACGAATTTTTATGGTGCATGTTGCACTTAGTGCAAGTAGGGATGCTGATGGGAACATTGATCGTAATTCTCCAATATGGCGAAACCATTTCCTGAAAACAGCCCTCTCATCTTCATTTTCATCTCCTCCCCTAAAATTATAGGAAATAGATCAAAAATATGTGTATACCCTCACCCTGATTAAATATAAGCAGAGTCAGTTAAATAGATTCAGGATTCCTTTGGGTTGGGGTCGAATATTTATTTCATAATAAATCGAATTAATCTTCTCTGTTATTTTTATACGGGATGTATTATGGTATTATGCTGACATATGTCTGTTCACGTGTTTGTCCGAGTGTCTGTCTGCATGACTTTTTACTCACTTCTTCTAAGACACCATTACATATATAAGTGATCTGGTGGTGGTATATGAAAGGGTTGACTTGTACATGTTTTAGTTGTGCACTTGGGTTTCAATAATTGTTGAAAAATTTTAAAGCACCAACATTCATCCTTTTCAAATGCTTGTAAAATATACTTAATATTTAATGTCCAAATAAAGTATAAATTAATGATATTACCATGTTGCTATAGTGTGGAACTCATCAACAACTATCAAGTCAACTTTCAGTGTCTGAAACTCGGCTCTCCAGTCAGATTCGCCAACCAAAGTCTCAGGTGAGGTAAACACAATATCTATTTCTCCGGTCTTGATCTGTTCATTCACAGCTGGATCAGTACCTAGTTATGTTAAACAGAAAATATTAACATGCATATTGTCTGAAAAAAGAATTTAATCAACATTTTTTCCATGTTGACACTATTCAAGCCCCTTTTAATGATCTGCATCTGGAGCAGTTGGTCATGGGATAAATTCATACAATCATGTTTAGATGTGCACATTCACTTGCACTTGCAGAAAAACAAACAGCACAGCTACTTTTCCAAGTTATCAAATTGTTAAATTACATTTTGATTTTTATTTGTACAAGTTAAAAATGTTCCCAAATGTGTTTAAACTAACAAACAATGACATGAAAGAGACAGGGACAGGGGATGAAAATTTTCTGCATGAGCATGTTGAACATATTATTTAGGAGTGTAACAGAAATTTATGAATTTGAACTGATTCAGGTGATTATTAAATTGTTGATTGTTTTGTGTCCCGTTGAAAATTTTTCAGTCATTGAAATGTCACCAGTTGTAGGTGAAATACCAGAAATTTTGACCTATGCTTTGCGCTTTAAAGGGGCATGGAATCGATTAGAGTTGAAAACTTTCAAATTTTATTTTTCCATTTTGTTTACAATGCTAAACTAAAGTATTTATAATGGTCAACCAAAATTTGAATATCAGTTATTGAGTTACAGCACTTGCAGCAGTTCTTTTCTAGGTAAACTAGGCTTGTGCCATGTTTTTGTTTACATATGAAGCGCTTAATAGAAAATATTATGTTTAAACAAAATGAGATGTGCCAAAAACTAAAAACTATTTAAATGTGTTCAGACTTGACTTGTAAATTGAAAAAGTCTGCTTTAAACAAAACTTTTACTTTTACTAGTATATTTAACCTAGATGTAAACAAAAACATGGCGCGAGCCTTGTTTACATAACACAGTCAGAATTGTGAGTGCTGTATCTCCCATGTACAAATGACATTCACAGTTTTGCTTATCCCATAGCATATGATAAGATATAAATAAACATTGCTTGAGTGTTGCCTATTTCAATATCCAAACACCTAGCATTTTTGAAAAGCAAACTGGTAAGCATCTATATATCATCTATAATAATATAATTGTCCGACTCTTATTCCCTTTGACTCGAGTCTACATACCTTTAAACACAACACGTAGATTTGGAATAGCTGAAAGACGTTCCACTTGGTCCTGCATCAGTGATATCAAAGGACAGCAAACCACAATTGTCTGATTATCAAAGTGTTTCTTCACTTGTTTCTGAACGTCCTCTTCAAGTTCACTCGCAATCTTTTTCAGTTCGCGGATAAAGGGTACCAAAATTTGATATGGCAATGACTTTCCGAAGCCGGTGGGCAAAATTGCAATACAATCTTCTTTCTTCACCAATGCATTTATAATTTCTTTCTGCTCGGGCTTCAAATTGTCGATCGTGAACTGTTTACATATTTCAGAGAGACTATACTCAAATTTAGGCGCCATCTTGGTTACTAAACCGAAGACTTATAAGCAAGGTGTAACGTGATTGGTTGATAGGAAATCCGACGATTGGCTGATCGACTTGTAAATCTTGCGTCATTAGAGTTCACCAGAACATGACCCCTTATAGCATTTCGCCAGATCTTCAACGCGACATGGCGAATAGAGGAGCGGATTGAAGATCTGGTTTTAATCAGATTGGCTGTTTGAACACACTCGTATGGGAATGGGTCTCTGCAATGCCCCAGCTACTTTCCAAAGGGCAATGCAGCTTGTGCTCAGAGGTCTCATATGGAGCCAGGTCCTTGTCTATCTAGATGTTTTAGTTCTTGGGCATAGTTTCGAAAATAGCTTGGAGAATTTGCGGGATGCCTTTGATAGATTTAGGTTACACAACTTGAAGTTTAAACCAAAAAAGTGCACGTTATTCCAGAAAAAAGTTGAATTCCTGGGCAAAGTAGTGAGCAGTTCAGGCATTTCTGTGTCGCCTTCTAAGACAGAGGCAGTAGCGAAATGGCCCGTACCCACCACGCAAACTGAGCTGCTATCTTTTTTGGGCTTCTTGAATTAACATAGAGACCATATTAAGGACTACACTACAATATGTGCAGACCTTTATGATTTGGCACAGCAAAAGGGGGATATGGCTTGGATGGATAGGCACCAAATTGCATTTGACAGCGCAAAGAAGGCCTTAGTTTCAGCACCTTGTTTGTCATATCCACGCCCTGAAGGTCTTTTTATATTGGATACTGACGCCTCTGATAAGACAATCGGAGCTGTACTATCTCAAGTCCAGGATGGCCAGGAGAAGGTTATCTGTTATGCAAGTCATGTCTTGCTCAAACCTCAACGCAAGTATTGCACAACTAGGAAAGAGCTCTTATCCATTGTTAAATTCTGCAGACACTTCAGGCATTACCTCCTTGGGCGTCGTTTCCTGTTACGCACTGACCACAATAGCTTGGTATGGTTGATGCGCTTCAAGCACATAGAGGGGCAGCTGGCCCGTTGGCTGGAGGAACTAGCACAGTACAACATGGAGATAATTCACAGACCGGGAAAAAAGCATACAAATGCTGATGGAATGAGTCGTTTACGAGACGATATATCTGAATGTGATTGTTATCAGGCTGGCTCAGATCCTTCAAGTTTACCCTGCGGGGGTTGCCATTACTGTTGCAGAGCTCATGCACAGTGGGGGCGATTTACAGAAGATGTTGACGATGTCGTTCCCTTATCGACTAGACCATCCCTTCCCGCAGGCCCTGTTCTAGCTATCCGAACACTGGAGGATCACTGCCCAGAGTCCAGGGATGTGGAGTCTCACACATGTTTCACTCCAACAGATGTCAGAGAAATGCAGAAAGAGGATGCTGACCTGAATCCAATTATTGACTGGTTAGACAATAACCATGAACCTTCTCAGGCAGAACTTACACTTCAGAGTCCAGCAACACGAGCGCTGTGGATGACAAGAAAATGTTTAAGGCTGATTGACAGCGTGCTCCATTACAAATGGGATAACAAGGTAAATAGAGGTATATGTTTGTTGGTACCTAAACAGCTTCAAGCAACTGTCTTGGAGGGGTGTCACGATTTCAAAACATCTGGACATTTGGGGCAGCAAAAGACCCTTGAAAGACTCAAGCAAAATTACATGTGGTACAACATGTCTCGTGACTGTATAGAATATGTTCAGTCATGCAGTACTTGCAATCAAAATAAGAAACCGCATGTGAGGCCTCGAACCTCCTTGGGTACCTACCATTCCGGTTTCCCAATGGAGCATGTGCATCTGGACATCCTGGGTCCATTCAACACTAGTGAAGATGGTAACAGCTATGTCTTAATGATGATTGACCAGTTCACGAAGTGGATAGAAATTGCTGTCCTCCCTGATCAATGCGCCTTGTCGATAGCTCAAAAGTTCTTGGTGCACTTCATAGTTACATTTGGATGCCCACTTCAGGTTCATACAGACCAAGGCAAGAACTTTGATAGTAATCTATTCAAATCTCTATGTGAAGCTCTTCAGATTGCTAAAACCCGAACTACACCCTATCATCCGTCATCCAATGGACAAGTAGAGAGGTGTAACACAACTGTCTTGCAAATGATAAGGTGTTTTATTGAGAAAAATAACAGAAAGTGGGACAGAGATTTGCCTCTACTAGCTATGGCTCTGCACTCAACCGTCCACCGACAAACGGGGTTCACTCCTAATAGATTAATGCTGGGTCGCGAAGTCATTCAACCGGTACATCTAATAACGGGAAACATACCAGAAATCCTCACACCGCAAGACCCAAGTGAATGGAGTGCCAAACTTTTCCAACGCCTGGCGGGTGCCCACCAATTTACTCGCCAGAATTTGATGAAAGCCCAAATGCGTCAAAAGCGAGACTATGACTTGAAAATAGCAGAGTACCACTACAATGAGGGTGATATAGTTTACAAACTGGACTCAAGCACAAAAATTGGCCAGTCACCTAAATTAAGATCACCTTGGACTGGGCCATTCCTTGTTGTGGCATGTAGACCTCCTTTGTATACGGTCAGAGACCGGAAGAAGGAAAAAGTCATCCACCATGACCGTCTTAAGTTGTGCCAAGACCGAGATATTCCTATGTGGCTCCTCCGACTGCGGCACCAATATTTCTACACAGAGATACAAAATCTAAGTGAAACGGCAAGTCAAGAACCAGACTTAGATGATGTTGCAACCCCTGGACAAAGCTTGAATGTCTCACAAGACTACAATGACAACGATCCTGGTGAAGACTAGTATGCCACGACCAAGGTCGACGTTGGTAACAGTCTTCAGAGAGATGGACATCAAACACGAAGAGGAAGACCGTTGGTCCCTCCAGCCAGATTTAGAGATTTTACTCTAGAATAATGTGCTTAACATTATAATGTATATAGTAATAATCGGTCATTATGTTTGACGTGTATTTTCTTTATACCTTAGGAAACTGATTTCCCTACACTTTTTTTTCTTCATTCTTTTAGAAAATATATACTAGGCGTCACATTCATTTAAGATGGCTTATTTAAGAAACTTGGATGGTTTGGACGAGAGCCATTTTGTTCCAAACTACGACCTGTCCTCCACCAGTCAGTCGTCAAACGGAGACGAATGGATCGTATTAGACGAGACCGGTTTGGATCACTCATCATGGTCTCCTGGACCAGGAGCAAGGTTACAGGAGCAGTCAATTGCAGGAGAACATTTCCTATCAGAGACAGCCTCTGCAGTGGATCCGATGCCGGCACTCAGATGTCCGTGTCTAGGGCTTCATGCTCTGGCACGTCTCCAGCCTCTAATCGGAGCTACCATTGCCCAGTCTGTAGCAAAGGCCTGTCTGGACATGTGAAACGGCATGTCTTACACAGCCACCTGCCATGGTTTTGGATAGGTAATCTCTCCTGCTGGGAGTGCAGACAATTGGAAGGGTCAGCCCTTAGCCTGACAGTGAAGCACACTATGGCCCATAAGGGACAGCAGAGGTCGTTCGACGATGATAACCTACATGAGTGGTGCCAGCTGTTCAATGGGTCATTACATTTACTCAGAGAATGGTTTCGTGCAGGGGATCTAAATGATCTCTTACAACTATTGGCAACTCAAATTAACATCCCAGGTGGGGAATTTACTGTTTCTGAACATCAACTGATGGCATTCTACAGCGCTCATTACAGTGACAGCCAACCATGCTCGTACATAATTTCCCCTCTAAACCACATAGTGTGTGTACTCCATTGGCAGGTCATATCCACTATTCTCAAGGGTCAGACCCTGGAGCGTCAGGAAATGTTCAAGAACCATCAATGTAGGCTCCTAACCACAGGGATGACTGTAGATAAGCCAATCATTTTTGAAGAGCCGGTATCACTAGTGGACAGTCACTTCCATCTGGACAAAGTTCTCCAACGTTCCAGCTATCTCAACTGCAAGATGCCCTTCAGGGCAGAGGTTATGTGGACTTGGCAATTGCCAACTATGTATTTTCTAGAGAATGGGATGCTTGGGAACAAATAGCGTCGGCCACTAACCTGAAGGTTTCCTTTGGTATTCACCCTCACTCTGTATGTGATGCCCACCCTGACATCCTGACAAGGCTCTCTGAATTGGCTAGCTTGACACAGTGCTGTGCTATTGGTGAAATTGGCATAGATCTAACATCGCAGTGCAGCTGTAATCCATGCCATAACCCTCAGGACTGCCAGCGTGAGCGCCTCAGGAAACAGTTGGACTTCCTTGCAGAAATGCTTCTGATGGCTCGTGACTTGGGCAAGCCCGTCATACTATACTGTCGAGACAATGGCACGGGTGAAGCAGCAGTGCACACACTCGCTACCATACACATGATGGATATGTCGGATCATGTCTTTCATAGACACTGCTTCATTGGCGAGTTAGAGGAGCTCCGGCAGTGGAAGAGGGAATTGACCCATGTCAAGTTTGGGGTCACAATGAAATCCGTGCAGGACCCGAGGATGGTAGCGTTAATACCGCCGGAGCAGCTTTTGCTTGAGACAGATGCCCCTATCTTCCTCCTGCTCCTGGATGCCGCCTCAATCATCCTTGGAATATTCTCTTGGAGTATCCTTTATAAGGAATATGCCGGTATCCCTTCTGTTGAAGATAGCCAACACTAATGCCATGGAGATATATGGTCATTGAGTCCACTAACTATATATAGTGCCAGTCTTCTTATTGTTATAATTTTTTTCTTTTCTTTCTTTGGGGACCTCATTTTGAATTGAACATACATTTTTCATATATATGTACCTAGAAAAAGTGCTTTCTGTTATCTGATGTTTGCTGTTACATATTGGTCTTCGCATATCTTGAGGACAATTCAATTATTACTATATTTCATGTCCTATTGTTGAACTGTTTGGGGGGTGGATTTTACATAGCTGTAAAGTTAATATAGTATTAATTCGCCAATGAACATCATCGGCTCTACAAGGAGGGGAGGAGTGTGGTACCACAGCCCGACTCATCTGCGTACGATCTACCTAACGATATATTGATATCCTGACCCGCCATCTTGCCAGACGTTTCTACGGACACAGCCTGCCTAAAGGACATATCTGGAGGGATTTGTCAGGTATTTCCTCGACTATTACGACAATATATGTATCACATTTACAACACACACACACACACACACACACACACACACACACACACACACACACACACACCTCTCAAGAAAACAACCCCCAAAAATGATAAGCAAAAAAAGGGGGGGGGGAATATTGGACTTGAACTCGGAATGATGTATAGTTTAAGCGTAAGATTACCGAGCATTTAAACCACTAGGCCACCCAGGCATGTAAGTTGAAAGGTTTAATGTTTGACAGGCTGCTAAATTTTGAGAACGATTTTTTTCATATTTTATCCATTTTCAACAAGAGGGCCATCTTAAACCAAATTTCCTCAAACCGACATACATACAGTCATAATCAAGTAAAACAATTTTTGTGTTTTATTTCTGGTTTATGGTGGCCTTTTGCAACAGTTTGCAATTTTTTATGCCCATTACCTTACTATATACTCTATATAATCACGGTGATGTTTATGTTTATCAAATAAAGATACTATCAACATATAGATATCTTTATTAAGTAATTTGGGTAAACTCAAGTATAAACTGACATGGTATAGCAGAATATTTGTAAAAAATGATATTCAAGAAAAATGTATTTCTGTAGGCGAATTTGCGTACCAAGAGCGCTATACCCCTTTTCACTATTTCAAAGTGATTGTGAAAATATAATTCACGATTATTTAAACTTATAAAAGAAGCCAGCTTGTGAAAGTGTAACTCTTAACTTTTAATGCAAAAATATTCACACAGTGAAACGATGTACACGATTTCTGCGTTTCTGATCACACAAAGATTTTGCACTTTTCTTTACATTCAACTAAATAGGCGACTCACTGCCGTATGTTACCGTAATAATCTGCCCAAGGCGTTACCCTATCTATTGTACCTGTATTAAACGACCACCTGTCTGACGCGACCAACGACCATGACTTCTACAACCCTTTCGTGTGATTTCACGAACGGCTGTACATTTTTCGATTATAACGCGTTCCCACTTTCAATTTCAGTAGAGCATGACTATTCTGGGAATTATCGTCCCTAACACTTTCGTTTTAAAACGCACGGGTAATAGTTCGGCTGTGATCTTATTTAGTCGACACACTGACTCAATTATTATACCCAAGCTATCAACTGGTTAACGTATAATAAACACAGGGTAGGATGAAGTTAATTAACAAAACTTAAGTTGTTGTTTATTTAATAAAATCATGAATCGGGGAATCAAGGCCGTTGTTTTCATAGTTGTGAATTTCAACAGACTTTGAGATGTGCGGGGTAGATCGGCCGTCATAAAAGCAAACTTTGTTCAAATTTACGCGGATTTATTTTCCACGATTCGGAAATCGTCGCGAACAAAGCAGAAATTGGATACGCGCTGAAAAAACCTGATATATGGTATATCCTTGTAATTTCTGCGATTATCCCATTCTGGGTCAGGGTTTGGTGGATCTCTAGCGCCGATAATGTTACCTATGATTAAACCATAGACTGGATTGTTCATACATAGAGCTTTGACGTTACCTGCTATGAAAAGTGTATGTACATTAATGTATGCCTCTGGAACTTTCCGGACAGTGCCGTCAGTGCCGTCAATTCCACACTCCGTCCTGTCAGTTGATCTTGAAAAACGAGACTGTGTTTTACCACAACACCACTGCATCCACTCTCTTGCAGAACCTCGACAGGATGATTATCTACATACCCATCTAAAACTGGCATATCATGACAAACTCGACAAGCTCCACCAATGACAGGTAATATATGTCCACAACGTAACGTTACTTGGTTGTCCTGTACGCAACAATCTCTTAACTTATCCGACAATATACACAAAGAACCAACATGTTTACCTGACTTAAAGGATTGATTCCTTTGTTGATGCTCATCCTCAACATCCGTTTTTGGGAGTTGTGCCTTTCCAGATCAAGAAGTAGTTTTAGAGGTTGCACCAGTAGTTAACATTGCCGCGCACTTGTTAGCGTTGGGACGATATTATTTTGTAACCTATCAAAACAATCCCTAGATATGTGTCCTGTACGTTCACATTCGTAACATTTTTTGTCTTTCTTACCTGCATTTGGTAGCAAGTGTCTTGCTACAACTTGGAAATGAATTGCTCGCGCAACATTAAATCTTTTAACCCGTCAAACGTAGGTGAGGATTTTGCGAGCAGCATCCACCTTGTTAAATAATTGTCTATGCGCGCGAGGAATTGAGGAGGATTATCGCCCTTATCTGGCTTAGTACCTCTGAATTTCTCACGAAACCCTTCCTCAGACAATCTAAATCTCTGAAACAATGGACATTTGAGTTTGTCATAATCAAATGCATCTCCAGGCGACAAACGAGAATAAACCTCCTGAGAAGTACCTGTGAGCAATGCACTAAGGTTTATTGACCATATATCCCTAGATCATTTAGCATTTTCTGCAAACCTTTCAAATCTTGGCAGATAAACATCAATACAATCTCTTTGATCATTAAAAGGAGGAAGCTTTGGCAACCTAGCACGACTTTGAACACCTGGGGCTATGGGGACACCTTCATGTTTAGAGTTAATTTCTAATGCTAATGCTAACGCTTCTGCTTTAACTCTCTCTAACTGGATTTGTTTCTCTAACAATGACATTTGATTGTTTGATTCTTTCATTTGCATTTCAATGCTTAACTCTTTTTCTTTTTTCCTCGCTTCTCGTTCACATTGCATTATCTGCAAATCTAGTTCTTTCTCTTCTCTTTTTCCCTCTCTTTCCCTTGCTCTCCCAACAGTTTATCTTCTTCCATTTTTCTTTCAGTTTTCTCTTTTCTCTAACATATTCCAACAATTTATCTTCTTGCAAACCTAACTTCTGCCCAGTTTTTACTAATTTCTTTAACTCTTTCTCCATTTTCAAAGCTCAGTTTAATCAGCGTAAGGAAGTTGTTATTCAAAATATTTCCATCCCGGATGAGCCCCCAATTATCACAATTTTTGATAATGGCATTGAAATAATCACTCGCTGGAAACCGTTTTTTGAAGAAAGATAAAGAGTATGTGCAAACAAGTTTATTATGGTGCTCACCAATTTCGCAAGTAACATTTACACTCATACACACGCTTGCACACAACAACACTCACACAAACAATAACAAAAAAATTATAACAAAACAAAAAAATATGAATTTACAAACTATTACACGTGTACCCGACCAAAGCTAAATGTTTAGTTATGTTGCCTTATGTAGGAAAACCAGCAGACTTGTCTCTTGAATTCGAAATAGGTTTAACAGGGTGGCGAAACAAAATACGTTGACTAAAGAGTTACCACACTTTACATAACAGTCGTTGGCTGTCTTCATACACGTGGCGACACTTTGTCTATCATTCGCTCAACGTTTCTGTAGCCGTAAGCGTATATTCCCTGTATTTCTATAAGTCGTTCTCCAACGTTGTTCATCAAATATCTCAGAACGCCATAATATACATGTTGTAGTGAAACGTATTTATGTATATGTATGTACTCGTGTAAATGACCCTTGAACCTGGTCTGTCCTATTCCTAACCCTTGACCTGGAGCTACAGTTCACTCAGCTCGTTCCATCTACCCTGCAGCAGTCGACGATTTACCCCAAACCTATGATGATGTGTTCGTATGCATTATGTCTGTTTGTTGCATGCCATATGTTGAAAGCCTGCTGAATTAAGGTAGGGCATTGCTTATATGCCTTGTGTTCTTATGCCATGTAATATCTCGGTTACACGATAATGTTGCGAGCACCTGCTCGAGCCATACAATACACACAGCTGGTCACCTATTATCAGATAATTACACAGTAACAGTCGGGGTTTTTACGTATACACTATATACACTGAAAACTTGAATATGTCGGGTATATTGTGTAATACAAATAAACTGGTTACACAAATTTTAAAAAGTGACAAAATTTCCTAACGTAAACAAAAATAAACAGCTCACTCCCACAGCTGTCTAAATGCCCAAAATTGTGTTCTCACTTCATCATTCGAACACCCGTACTACATGTACATACAATGCAGGCCCTGTAAACCACACAGGTAAATCTCTCGACCACACAGGTCTATCATTTCACACATTGGGATGACACACCTTCCCACTTCCACGGCCTGGTCAGAACTAACACGTAAGCATTTACAAACCGGTCTGACAGCCGTGACCAAGCTATCCGTAACGACTATATGAAGAGAACAAAGTATGAAACACCATAACAAGCATAATAAAACACTCAAATTATGACACCGTACAATGACCTGAAAGTATAATTCCTTTTCGAATTCACAAGATTATAATTTCAATATATAACTATTTGCGATAAATAATGGTGTACCTCTCGTTCATCCTCTGTCACTTGTTCTAGGACTATTTTCTTGGGCTACAAAAAGAAATGATAAAAAGTGTACGGATTTTATTATTTCCCCTTGTGATTGTTTTCTGAATTTGATTGAGCTGTCTGTTGATGGATGTATATTGAGTGTGTGTGACTCTGTAGAACAAGTTTCATTAAAGGGATTCAATTGATATCAACAAATGACTTACTAGTAAATAATTGAGTAGCGGAACTTACAATATTGGTTGGAATGTCTTCATCCTCATAGGTGATGACATTCTTTTCATTCTATAAAGGTGAACCAGCTTCAGTCAACAATTCTAAACACCAGTATTTACTGTATGTGCTTGGTTATATCCCAGAAATTATAATCGTACAAGAAACGTACCCCCTTTACTGAAGACCTTCCCTCCTATTATAAAGGATAGGGCTGGGCGTTGTTGCTATAAGACAACAAGACAAATATATGTAAATTCAGAACTATACTGTCTCACTAACTAATGACATAAAATGGGGAAGCGATCCATGACTTTTTAGAGAGAAAGAACCACTTGTTCCTGAATAATTTTAAATATTACTGTAAATATTGCAAGATATTTGACAGAAATTTCTTTTTCAGCAAGTTGGCGTAGACGTGATTTAACACTTTCTAAGTGTGCTACATAAAATATACTACTCAAAATTTGATAAGGATCACTAGGTTATATGTGTGTAATTTACCACTAACATAACAAAAGACATAAATTTGACTCAGAAACGTGTTTACTCAGGTTATGAATGAAAATTCATGAACGGCATGAACTTTTATCAATACGGAATGCTTGAAATCTGATAACAACACCAAAAGGCATTTCATTACAAAAAGTTAACAGCAAACCAGAGAAAGAATTACACAGTTTTTGTGGATAGTCCATCATTACACTTAGTCGATGAAGTGTCAATACCGGGTATGGCCTCCCCTTGCATCAATGACGGCTTGACAACGTCGAGCCATGCTGTCAATAAGCACCCAGATGTTTCCAATGGGAAGGTTGTTCCACTCTTCCACGAGGGTGTTTCCGAGCTCTGCCAAAGTCGTGGGTTGTGCTCTACGGCGTGAAAAGGCAACCTGCAGCATGTTCCATACATGCTCAATCGGGTTCAAGTCCGGCGAACGCGCTGGCCAGTCCATACGGACAATTGTCTCCTGCTGAAGGTACTGCTCCACCACCCTGGCGCGATGAGGACGGGCGTTATCATCCATCAGGATGAACTCAGGGCCAACAGCACCAGCGTAGGGTCTGACGTAAACATCGAGGATCTCATCCCGGTACTGCACCCCCGTCATTGTTCCTCTCTCCAGGACATGAAGATCTGTTCTTCCATCCCTGCTGATTCCACCCCAGACCATGATGGAACCACCACCATAACGGTCATGTTCACTGATGTTGGAATCATGGAAACGTTCACGTTGTCGTCGCCACACTCGGTGCCTCCTGTCTGTAAAGTCCAAACAATACCTGGACTCATTGGTGAACAGAACTTGAACCCAATCGTTATGTGTCCAAGTGACATGATCTTCAGCCCAGTCCAATCGCTCCCGCCGGTGTCGAACAGTCAGAGGGACTCAAACACATGCCCTTCTCGAGTTGAGACCTGCATTGTGAAGCCGATTCCGTATCGTCTGAGTGGACACATTCACCCCCGAGGCGTTCAGGAGGTCGTTACGTAGGCTGGTTGCTGTCCAAAAGGGATGGCGTCGTGCCTAAAGAGCCACAAAATGGTCTTGGCGTTGGGTTGTCGACCTCTGACGACCACCCCCATGTCGGTGTGCAGCTGTTCCAAAAGTTTGCTGTCGGTTCCAGGCCCTGTTTACAACGCTCTGACTGACGTTTAGTGCATTTGCAACGTCACGTTGTGAATAGCCAGCGTCAAGCATTCCAATACATCTGCCCAGTTGTTATGTCGTCAGGCGACGCCTTACACGTTGAGAAGGCATTGTGTTGATAAACGTAGTGTAAACACTCAAGTGAGTTTGAAATTTTAGAAAGAATCAGATACCGATGCCTGATTGAAAATCGTGCAATGGTAGCAAAAGCATAAGCTGTGATGAGAAACGCATTTCCCATGGCATGAAATGCACGTGAAAGTTTGTTGAAGACGTTTTTGATTTCACTTGGACACAATATTGCCAGTTATGCAGTTATTGATTTTTAAACAGAAAAATATCTATGATCCTTATCAAATTTTGAGTAGTATATATAGATGCAAGCCATTTCGTGATGTACTTTATTTTAATTTAGCGGTAGCTGCTTTCCTCGAAATATAATACACGGCCAAATGTATTTGACGATATTGATAATCCACCTACCTTTTTAGATATTCTCATGGATGCAATCAGTTTTGATTTATTTCTTTCCTCTCGTGACTACAAGGAAATTAGAATATATTTGCATACATGTAGTTTGAAAGTGGAATAACATCGGTGAAGCCATGCTGTGAGTGGACAATGGTTATTAACGACTGAAATGTTGAGTTTCATGCTTTCTAGCACAACATCATGTGAAACATTTTCATCAGAGTCTAATACATTATAATTACACGTAAGTACTGTGCAAATACATTACTTTGATTTTTAGCGATGCAATAGTATTCATAAGAAATAAATGATCACCAAGCAACATCGCACATTCAGAAAGAAATACTTTCGGACATTGATTTGTTTAGTAGTTATTCAAAAGAAATTCACCACAATGTCATAACCAGAAACTGCGCAGAAGTTTCAAAGTTGTCGGGTGACTCGTACGAACGGGTGAGAACACGTGGTTTATCTGAAGCTAGCAGTCCAGGTTGCCTGACTACAACATCTGGTATAGTCTACGCAGCGAGAACATGAACATTTACACAGAACGAAAACCACGGACCCTTACAGTGTATATGTTTCAATAGTGAAAAACTCATAATGAACATGCAACGAGCATACCATACACAACATACCTGGAATACTTATATGTTTTGTACAAGACAATGTCTAAATCATACACAAAAATGTGGATAAAAATCTAAAGTAAATGTTAATATGTTAATATATCATTGAACAACACAGAAACTACTTAGAAGCTCTAACCGTGGCGTGGAGGGCCGCGTCCTCTTCAAGTTTTACCGGAAGTGATGTCGTTCTCTGGGGAGGGTGTTGTTAGATTGCCTTCAGTGATATTTTAAATTCATTACAAGATTGAGAAATTTGGTGTGGTTTTTTTTTTTATTTCAAGATTAACGAACATCTACATTTTCTACAAAAATTCAAAATGTATCGATTTCGTATTTGCTCTTTACGACATAAGTCAATTCGAAAGAGTAATCTACCTTTTCCTGTATCCGTGTACCATGATATCACCTGACGTTGACCTATATTCACGAAGGGCATGCTGTTGTTGGCATCCAGTGACGGTAAGATTCCAATGTCAAACCATATTTCCCTGCGCTATTCGGTGCTCAAAATGATGCAAATATGAATAATTGTCGTTATATATAATGATGCAAATGAAAGGAGAAGATAACGAACAGTGATCAATCTCATAACTCCTATAAGCAATACAAAATAGATAGTTGGGCAAACACGGACTGCTGGACACACCAGAGGTGAGATCAGGTGCCTAGGAAGAGAAAGCATCCCCTGTCGACCGGTCACACCCGCCGTGAGCCCTATATCTTGATCAAGTAAACGGAGTTATCCGTAGTCAAATTCACTGTGCCAAGAACGGTCTATCAATCGGTATGAAACACGTCAGACAGCATTTGACCCAATGATAGGTTGTATAGTCGAACTAGATCGTTATAACGACTATAGAATTTGCGAAATGCTTACTTCAATCGAGACTGTTGAAACCCCTTTACCATCAACTTGTTTGTCAGTAGCTTACCTCGTTTAAAAACTGACTATACACAGAACAAGCTCTTGCGTATCGAATCAGTTGAGAGATATAAACACCATATGCAGGTGATAATGGAATATTGCTACATAAATATGGGAAGTTGACGATGGAGAAGCTGAAATCATCCCGTTTGTCATACAGTTGAGTTGTCAGTTTGATTCAATGCGGCGGATGCTGTGATTTGAAGGACAATTAGTGTAATTGTATTTATGAATTGTAGGGCTACGCATATATATTCATTCAATTTTACCTTTGTATTTACATTTGCATCCAATTTGCATTGTTTTAATCTAAATTAAACGAATATCATATCTGTACGTAGCGTGTAGTTACCTGAAACTATTCTTGTGTGCATATGTACACTTTGTTCTTTTTTTTCGCTTGCTCCAGACTTACTGCTTGCACCTTTTATATTGTTTCATATGTGAAGCTAGAATAAAATTTTACTTGATTAGCAACTATCTTAAAACTAAAGCTGTATTTTTTTCATTGAATAAGAACACTGATCCTCGTAAATTATTCTTTCAACATTGTCAGTTGGAGTATGTGCCAGTGCACAGACATCTTGGATTGTTTGTTTCAAGCGATATGGGTTGGTCTCATTATATAAATACAATAACAAATACGGCTTACAAAAACTAGGACTTCTTAAAAAACTAAAATTTACATTAGGAAGAGACATTCTTTTAAAAATGTATACTACTTTCATAAGACCAGCTTTAGATTATGCGTCTGTTGTTTGGGATGGATGTACTTCATCCGATAATGATATGATAGAAAAAGTCCAATTATGTGCAGCGCGAATTTTTACTGGCCTTCCTATACTAGCGTCTAGGGATTCTTTGTATTTAGAGACTGGTTTAGAACCTCTGTCTTTTAGAAGAGCAACCGCTAAACTAGTTACTATGTACAAAATTCATAATAATGAGGTTCCGCAGTATCTAAAAGAAACAATACCTAATAAAACAAACAAAAAGTCTACGTACAATCTCCGTAATGGAGACAACTATACAGTACCAAAATGTAGACTTGAACTTTATAAAAAATCAATCGTTCCAGATGCTGTATCAATGTGGAATTCTCTTAGTATTGAATCGAGACAGGCTTCTTCAATTAAACAATTCCGTAAAAGTATTAGCTCTAATAATATCAATAATTCTAAACCACCTATATACTTTTCCTATGGTTCTCGTTTCCTGAATTTAATTCATACCAAACTAAGACATGCATGTGTTCTGAATTATGATCTGTATAGACGCAATATTGTTGATTCCCCGTTGTGTTCATGTGGCATGTGTGAAGATGCATACCACTTTTTCTTTACTTGTAATAAGTATTCAAATGCTAGATATAAATTAATGGATAGATTGCTAAGGTTAAATGATTTGGTAATAATTGATACACATGTACTACTTTGGGATGATAATGTTTTATCTATTGAACTAAACAAATTTATTTTTTCAAATGTTCAGACGTACATTCAAGAAACCAAAAGATTCAATTAATGCTATATTGTACTACTACTTATAGAATATTCCTATATGTACCATTATTGTATTAACTATTTACTGTATATTAATGACAATTGAGTGCTATTCTATTTTTTATAAGGAGAAAAACTCGTAAGTTGCAAGAACTTGTTTCTAATCCTTTTGTATATAGTATATACAATAAAATATGTTAAAAACAAAAACATCTTAAAATTAATTTAAAACATACTTTGTTTTTCGACAAACTACCCTGAAATAGCAAAAATGAGAGTAAAGTGGCGGATTTGATATGTCATTTTTTTTTTAAATGACAACTTAAGATACATGTAATAAGATATGAAGTAAATCCGTTGTTTATCGATGCTTGATTATGATCTTACAGAAGAAACAAGTTTTGATAATTGTTGAATAAATAGAATATGCCTGCTCGTTTCTTCCATCTGTGATTTTAGTCTTTAATCAGCCTTTGGGAAATTTCCAGAACGACGAGCTTAGGCAACATCACAAATGCTTAGGTTTACAACCAATCGCAAATTCTCGGACCTTTCCCGGAAGCCGAGAAGTTGCGATTTTATTACAACATGATCAGCATTAAAATTGTGTAGGTGTTCAGTGTTAGTTATACTTATGATAGTTTTGACTAGGCCCAAATTTATCATGTTATGAATATGTATTAATAATTATATTATTTATGTACATCTCATTCAACGAAGGACACCCCATCCCGAGACCATCGATAAATTTGTATAGACGATATTTATCTGATATTTTTGATGTTCCGAATTTTTTCCGTGATTATAGAAATCAATGTAAAACGACTTTTTGTAATAATTTATCAACAGTTACTGAGATGTACAAACACATAGAAAAACACAAAAAAGTTTTTATTTTGGTTGAACATGTTTTTGTAATGATACAGATTAATAAGTCCGAAAACTGTCCAATATGTCAAGTATCGAATGGTCCGGGACTGTTCTGGAAGGTTTGCGCCTTATAACTTTAAAAATAAAACATTTTACCGAAATTAGGTTGTACACTATTAGACAATGTCCAAGAAAGGCCACTGTCTACAATATAGCAGTTTTTTCTGTTTGTCATTCCTATAGTGCATTGTGTCTTCAATACGCCGGTCTCGAGATACACCCGAGTTATTTCCCTTTGGAGACCTCTCGTGAGGCGCGAAACAATTTGTTTACACGCGGGAGTGGGACTAATATTCATCACTGCGTAAGTGAATGTACTCTGTGAGTTTTTCATACACTGTTAGATCACCTGAATTCGACAGATACACAAACTAAGTAAGTTATAAGTATTTAGGGAGTAATTAGATACATATAATTCTTATCATATCACGTTATTTCGTTGGTCATAAGTACCATATCAAAGATATGACTGCAAATATGACATTGTTTTTATGTTTCCACTTTAGTAAAACATTCTTTCGATATTATTTTGTATTTCTTATATTTACATATTTAAAGAGAAACCGCTTTTATTACATTTCATCGTCTTCCTCGTTGACTGTAGGTCCACTCTGTCCACTTAGTCATTCAAAGTTACACAAAATGCACCTCCTGCACAGAAGAGTTCGTATCTCGAAACTGGCGTATTATTGCATTTGACGAGAAGAAATCACGTGTATTCATAACTTTGTCCTTAAATTGTCGCATTGGATAAAAACTACCATTATAAGCACATTCGCAATACTGCGTTTCAAATTTTGAAATTATGAACGACCGTTCATTTTGTCTTTAGTCAACTATTCGGCATTCGTAAAATCTACATCTAATTTTCAATTCGGAGGGAGATCATTTATGCTACATAAGGAACATTTAATTTGGAGCTCCAAGTAACTTTCCAATAATCAAGTTTTATTTACTGTATATGATATCAATAGATATAAAATAACTAATGCATGTAATTATTTTTTTAAAAAAGATCTTAAAAATTCATTTCAATTAAAGATATCCTTCATTCAATTCATGTGCGTAACAATTCAAACACGCATTTAAAAAGTCCTTCCTTTATGCAACAATGTTTAATTGTGATTTCCCGCGCTTGCGGTTCACAAGTTAAGTAAATATTCTGAAATTCGACACTTGTTGAAATGTGGGTTAACATTGGTTTTTATGATGTCAGGAGATCAGAGCTATTTCCATAATTTTTATTAAATGCAGCTAAACGTTCAGCGTATTGCACACATTTTCCTACAGAAATGCTAAAATTTAGGCATTGTCATATATATTACAATTTTGATATGCCTTTAATAATTTTACACAATATATGTATGGAAGGTGAAAATAACGAACATTGATCAATCTCATAAGCATCCCCTGTCGACCGGTCACACCTACCGTGAGCCCTATATCTTAATCAGGTAAATGGAATTAGCCGTAGTCAAAATCAGTGTGCCACGAACGGTCTAACAATCGGTATGAAACACACCAGACAGCATTTGACCCAATGATAGGTTGTATTGGCAAACAAGATTTTTATAACGACCATAGAACTTGCGAAATGCTGACTTTAAACGAGACTGTTGAAATTCCTGTACCATCAACTTGTTTGTCAGTAACTTGCCCCGATTTAAAAACTGACCATACGCAGAACAAGCTCTTGCGTATCGAATCAGTTGAGAGATATATATACTACTCAAATTTTGATAAGGATCACTAGGTTATATGTGTGTAATTTACCACTAACATAACAAAAGACATAAATTTGACTCAGAAACGTGTTTACTCAGGTTATGAATGAAAATTCATGAACGGCATGAACTTTTATCAATACGAAATGCTTGAAATCTGAAAACAACACCAAAAGGCATTTCATTACAAAAAGTTAACAGCAAACCAGAGAAAGAATTACACAGTTTTTGTGGATAGTCCATCATTACACTTAGTCGATGAAGTGTCAATACCGGGTATGGCCTCCCCTTGCATCAATGACGGCTTGACAACGTCGAGCCATGCTGTCAATAAGCACCCAGATGTTTCCAATGGGAAGGTTGTTCCACTCTTCCACGAGGGCGTTTCCGAGCTCTGCCAAAGTCGTGAGTTGTGCTCTACGGCGTGAAAGGGCAACCTGCAGCATGTTCCATACATGCTCAATCGGGTTCAAGTCCGGCGAGCGTGCTGGCCAGTCCATACGGACAATTGTCTCCTGCTGAAGGTACTGCTCCACCACCCTGGCGCGATGAGGACGGGCGTTATCATCCATCCGGATGAACTCAGGGCCAACAGCACCAGTGTAGGGTCTGACGTAAACATCGAGGATCTCATCCCGGTACCGCACCCCCGTCATTGTTCCTCTCTCCAGGACATGAAGATCTGTTCTTCCATCCCTGCTGATTCCACCCCAGACCATGATGGAACCACCACCATAACGGTCATGTTCACTGATGTTGGCATCATGGAAACGTTCACGTTGTCGTCGCCACACTCGGTGCCTCCTGTCTGTAAAGTCCAAACAATACCTGGACTCATTGGTGAACAGAACTTGAACCCAATCGTTCTGTGTCCAAGTGACATGATCTTCAGCCCAGTCCAATCGCTCCCGCCGGTGTCGAACAGTCAGAGGGATTCAAACACATGCCCTTCTCGAATTGAGACCTGCATTGTGAAGCCGATTCCGTATCGTCTGAATGGACACATTCACCTCGGAGGCGTTCAGAATGTCGTTACGTAGGCTGGTTGCTGTCCAAAAGGGATGGCGTCGTGCCTGAAGAGCCACAAAATGGTCTTGGCGTTGGGTTGTCGACCTCTGACGACCACCCCATGTCGGTGTGCAGCTGTACCAAAAGTTTGCTGTCGGTTCCAGGCCCTGTTTACAACGCTCTGACTGACGTTTAGTGCATTTGCAACGTCACGTTGTGAATAGCCAACATCAAGCATTCCAATACATCTGCCCAGTTGTTATGTCGTCAGGCGACGCCTTACACGTTGAGAAGGCATTGTGTTGATAAACGTAGTGTAAACACTCAAGTGAGTTTGAAATTTTAGAAAGAATCAGACACCGATGCCTGATTGAAAATCGTGCAATGGAAGCAAAAGCATAGACTGTGATGAGAAACGCATTTCCCATGGCATGAAATGCACGTGAAAGTTTGTTGAAGACGTTTTTGATTTCACTTATTGCCAGTTATGCAGTTATTAATTTTTTAAACAGAAAAATATCTATGATCCTTATCAAATTTTGAGTAGTACCTTATGCAGATGATAATGGAATATTGCTACATAAATATGGGAAGTTGACGATAGAGAAGTTGAAATCATCCCGTTTGTCATAAAGTTGAGTTGTTAGTTTGCCGTTGATACTCAGTATCTACTTTCAATAAAATATCCAAGTACGAAGCAGATGTGGACGACTCTGTGGTGTCTTTTATTTCGAGCTCGCAGGGATATATCGAATCGACATGTGAATATGAATATGTATGCAATAAACACACATTCAGTGATTTATGATACCCATGGTGTACCGGTACGATTCCTAACCTTAGAAAATAATTAAAACCCGGTACGAAATACCGTGGTTTTGCCGAATATTGTAATAAGATATTTCATATTATGTCACTTTTGTAGCATCATTGCTAAATTATGATGTCATAATAAGAGTTAATCTTAATTGTTATAAAACAAAACGTTTTATCAGGTGTGCCTCAAAATTGGATTTTTGTGGGTAAAATCCTTGTTCACGATATACATGTATTTACACTTACCTGCCCCTTTAACTACTATAGTATTTCAATTTCCCTCTACTTTCCCATACAATTCGTCAAGCTAATTTCAGAATATAGTACAGTATTACCTCTCGTTATTTTTTTTAAAAAAAATTCTCGAGACGAAATTAAATTATCAACCTCTTAATTTGCGGGCGGGTGAGGTAGGTGAGTGCAACTATCTCATGAACAAGGATTTTACCCCCAAAAAATCCAAGTTCTATTCGATAGTTTCACTTACTTGCCTCCTTAACTATTCGCAAAAGAATTTGCAGCCCGACCTGGAGGTGGGAGAGGAAAACCAAAATTCTATGATACAAAATCATATTTACCTATCTATGCTTCCCTTTCTTTGATGAATCCAATATTGCTGCTTTGGCAAATACAGACTGATGATCTGGTAAATTTTTCAATTAAAATGACGTAACTGTTGATTCTGACGTCTAGTGTTTGCAAATCTCACCAGCTAGTTAACACACCACAAAACAAGGCCCAAGAAGTTGATAATCGTCTGGTATCATGAACTCTGACAATTTTCAGCCTTTCTGATTCTGCGTTCTCCTAAGCTAAAGGAACCACTCGTTTGATGATTCTTTGTGGTTATTTTGTTGACATGTTACAAAAAAACTATTAGATTTTCGAATAAATCTTCAGGGCACGACAAGGACAGAGTTTCAAGTCTTCTGAATCTGTAGCATGCAAGGTGAAGGTAACGAACAGTGATCAATCTCATAACTCCTATAAGCAATACAAATAGATAGTTGGGCAAACACGGACCCCTGGACACACCAAGGTGGGATCAGGTGCCTAGGAGGAGTAAGCATCCCCTGTTGACCGGTCACACCTGCCGTGAGCCCTATATACTGATCAGGTAAACGGAGTTGTCAGCAGTCAAAATCAGTGTGCCAAGAATGGCTTAACAATCGGTATGAAACACGTCAGACAGCAATTGACCCAGTGATAGGTTGTATTGACAAACTACATGTACAGGTGATAATGGAATATTGCTACTTAAATATGGGAAGTTGACGATGGAGAAGCTGAAATCATCCCGTTTGTCATACAGTTGAGTTGTCAGTTTGCAGTTGATGTCTACTTTCAATAAATTATCTAAGTATGAAGCAGAAGTGGACGACTCTGTGGTGTCCTTTATTTCGAGCTCACAGGGATATATCAAATCGACATAGGAATGAAAGTTATCATTGTTAATAGACAAAACGTCATCGATATATCGAATTGAAGGCCACAGCGAGAGATTTTTTCTTCTCACGTAGAAGTTTTTAAATAAATTCTGCTTCATATGAATATAGAAACAGGTCAGCTAACAAAGGAGCACAATTCGTGCCCATGGGAATTCCAACAGACTATTGGAAGACCTGATCACCAAAGACCACGAAGATATTGTCAATGAGGAACTCTAGCATATTTTCTATTTCAACTTCAGAGTACTTGTGCATGGAATCAGAGTGGTGTTTAACAAAGTAAGTTTTTGAATGACTGATCACTAGATATGAATATTTCCGTTTTCCATTTTTGTTTAAGAGGCAACTGTCTATGATATCAAAAAGTCTAGTCTTTAATTTATCGTGAGGAATGGTCGTGTATAGTGTTGAAAAGTCATAGGTTTTAATGTTATTGATTTGGGAAAAATTCTGCGATTTCAAATTTACTAAAAGTTCTTTAGAATTTTTTAGAATCCACATTTGATTAACACCACTTCTGGCATATGTAGTCGCACAGTAAATGTGAAGTTTCTCCTTCACAGCTGTTAATATTTTCGTGAGGAGCAAAGATAGGGGCTTGGTATAGCACTTACTGGATCCAGCAATGTATCTTTGTATACAAATCAAATGCAGGAATAAACAGAGGTTCTCAAGGTCTATTTAATGCTTGTGTTTTTGCTAAAATATCCACATTTGGTAACATTCTTATTTCTTTCTTCTCTATCCTAAAATGACATTCGTCCAAAGGAATTTCACTGACTCTGGAAGCTGAAGCAATTGCCACCAGGAACGCAATCTTTAAAGTCAAATTTTCTAAATCTGCTTTATCAAGTGGTTCAAATGGTCCCTTAGTCAATGTTAACAAAACCAATGGTAAATTCTAATTTGGCGTTAATTGACTTATGGTAGGATATATATTGCTAGTAAATAATCCTTTTAACAAGGATTAAAGCTCCGAACTTGAACCAATACTGTTTCCAATCTGATGAACTAGTACCTAGCTATATAGTCTGTGGTTTACATTTCCGGAACTAGTACCCAGCTATATAGTCTGTGGTTTACATTTCCGGAACTAGTACCTAGCTATATAGTCTGTGGTTTACATTTCCGGAACAAAACAAAATTCAGCTGTTTCTGGATTAGATGAAACAATGGGATTAACACACAGGCACTTGTTTCTGTAAATGACTTATGACCTCTGTATACTAATAACAACACAAGGTACCTAGCTTCAAATGACACAGAATGGTACCCCCTGAGAATGTCGGCCTGTTGAGCTTCCAGGGAATACGCTATGTAAATGCATATACTACCGTTGTATTGTACAATCATTCAACTTAAAAACCATGTATGACATGACTGCATTCGTTGCCTCTTATCGCCGAAAACTGTAACAAAACATGGATTTTCCGTTTTATACCACGAAGTGCTATGTACTGATACCGCACAGAATGAAAATTGTATATTCGTTGTGTTGAAAAATAAAGTATCATTGTTTTATTATTACAATAAATTGATACGATGTTTATTACCAAAAAATCTTGAAAATATTGCTTTGTTAACAAAATAAAAATTTTGAATTGAAGACGCTGTACGCTATTTGTAGTATACTAAAAAAAACCAAAGCTGTTCGTACGTTTCAGGATTTTACATGTCATCAAAAGATAGAAGCTAAGACTTCCCGAGTGGAGATTTAAAAATATGTTCGTGTCGGAATCATTTCTGATGAAGATAATAATGAAATTATGACTTACTGTAAATACAACTTCGTTAACTAGTATGAGAAATATTTCTGCCAATTGCATGTTTCATGCAGATCTATGGAAAGTCAGAGAAAATACAGATAACATTATTTGGAAGCATGCAAAATAGAGCAAGGAAAGTTTTTTAGTGATGTGTTATTGATTTCGTGGTATGTATTGATGTGACAAGTACATGTTGCATGTTGTTACATTGAAGTTTTATGAAACCCACCATAAGTACCAAGAACGATGCAGGCACATATCAATGTTTTTCGGAGGCGACTGGCCAACCCTTTTAATTGACAATGAACATTAACTGTTATTTCCATGCATGCAAATGAAGATATATTGCGAGAATGGCCCATCCACTATTTTTGATAGTACTACATATGTATGTAGTAGTGAATGAGAAAATATTAATGCATGTAAGCCTGAAAGTTATAAATTGAGGCCCTGGAGCAAAGAATGACCCCCTCCCAGCCTGAGGGGGAAAAATTGAGACAGCAATGACGAACACTATAACCCCCCACCCCCACTTATGCACACACTAATTAAGGTTCTGAAGATCTTTATCATGACTATTATATTTTTATCATTGTCTGTCAGGAAATTTAAACAAGCCATGTGCAACTTCCAACTTCTTCGGCGAACCCGCTCCCCCGCATCCCTAATATTACGGATCTGTGCCGATATGAAAAAATTCACAGGCATCTGAAGTATGGACACCAACCCCCCCCCCCCTTTCTGATTTTTTGGGGCGGCGATTATTTCTCCGAAATGTGTGTCTATTCCATCCTAATTTCGATTTATGTAATCGTAAACATGCTTTGTAAGCCTTATACTTGCCTTATACTGTTTCTAATAAGTATATTTTATTATACCAGTCCAGTAGAAGGCCAATCTCTAAAACTTGTGAAAAGCGTGAAACGACTACATCAATCGAAATTGGGTTGAGAGAGACAAGGAATTCACACATTTTAGAGGAATTGTCACCGCAAAAAAAAAATCAGAAAGGGGGAATTATAGTTATCAGGTGTCTGTGGAAAAAAAAAATATGGGGAGATGGAGTCCCCTTTATTTTTTGTAGCATTTCCCCCCTAATGTTAGTGACTAAATTATATAAAATAAGATCAATTGTGGTTAATGGTCACCATTAAAATCATCCTTTTGCCTGTTATTTTTAATTCATCTTTGATGCTCTATCTTTCTATTAATAACTCTAAAGAATCCCAAACGTAATTTTAGAAGAGCGTGCTAGCCAGTCAAAATCGCCCACGTATTCTGCGCGGTATCAGTACATAGCACTTCGTGGTATAAAACGGAAAATCCATGTTTTGTTGCAATTTTCGGCGATAAGAGGCAACGAATGCAGTCATGTCATACATGGTTTTTAAGTTGAATGGTTGTACAATACAACGGTAGTAAATACATTTGCATCGCATATTCCCTGGAGGCTCAAAAGGCCGACATTCTCAGGGGGTGCCATTCTGTGTCATTTGAAGCTAGGTACTTTGTGTTGTTATTAGTATACAGAGGTCATTTACAGAAACAAGTGCCTGTGGATTAACACCATGTTCTTTACACCAGCCGTTATATAATCGGAGTCTTTCATCATAAATTGTTTGTGTTGAAGACTTTCTGGCATTTGCCATAATTCCTGCATTTTTTTCTGAAAATCCTTTTGATTTGTGATGAAATTTGACAGTTTCCATGCTACAAGATTGAGTGTTCCTGGATTCTGATGAAATATTTGATTTTGAGCTAATATGTCTGGCTACTGTGGTAGTTTTATTAGTAACATCTATGAGGTCTATCATTTGAAGATACCTGGGGCACGTTTTACAAAACAACTTACGACTTACGACCAACTTTACATACTGGAATTTTCCAGTTTAGTGCAAGATGATTCACTCCA
The DNA here is from genome assembly GCF_947568905.1 of Ostrea edulis. NCBI lineage: Eukaryota > Metazoa > Mollusca > Bivalvia > Ostreida > Ostreidae > Ostrea > Ostrea edulis. Next base: position 24,194,788 of record NC_079172.1, on the reverse strand, counting down.
AATCAAAATACTTTTTTAAAAAATATTGAAAATTAAGCCTCAGAAAAGTTTTACTCCATTCGCTCAAAGTAAGAACAGTGTAATACAATTTAAGACTTGTGACTTTGTCGTAAGTTGTTGTGTAAAACGGGGCCCAGGACTCTCTTGGACACATTGGAGCAGATCAATGCTCGTTTCTTCTCGAATCTTCTGCAATACTCTCGGAATGAGAATTGGAGGAGGGAATGCATAAACATACACCCCTTTCCAGCTGATTGACAGTTTATCCACTTGGAATGCATTTATATCTGGAAATGGAAGTAGTATATTGGCAACTTTTTTGTTCTGAGCTATTGTAAACAGATCTATGCAGGTATGCAGGGAGTTTAAATTTTTTGAAACAATATTCACTACTGTGTTGTTGAGGGACCATTCCATAATGCGTACTTTTTTCCTCGGGGGAAAATGCATCTGCAGGAAAGTTCATCTTCCCTGTAGTGTATACAGCCCTCTATGAGACTTTGTACTGAATGCATCACTGGAACAACTCCCATGCCTGGTAGCACAGTTCTGCAGATTGCGTCCCATCTTGCTTGTTTATGTAACTTATCACTGTAGTTCTGTCCGATCGTACTGGGATGACTTTCCCCTTTATCAAATGCAATGCTTCATGTAGTGCTAAATGCACAATCTTTAAATCCAAGCAATCTATGTCTCTTGGTGGTGGTGGTGGTGGGTTTACCCCTGAAGTTTCTCAATCCTCCAGACAAGCTTCCCAACCGTATTCTGACGCATCTGTTATCAACGTCAGCTGATATAGTAGGGGTCCTAAAATGGAACTCTTGAATACTCCCTCCTCCCCCCCCCCCCCCCCCCCCCCCCCATTCATCCACCACTCTAGATATGGACTTAAAACTGGACGAATCATTATTATATGGGTAAGCGGATGAATATTTGGCATCCACGTAGCCAGTGGGTATAATAGTATTCGGCACATGTGCAATCTGCCCAGTGGGACATGAAGCCAGCAGACCAAGTCATCCGAATATAACCACAGCTTGGGCATGTTGTTGTTTTAATAAAGTTTGCACAATATCCATTACACTCTGATTGATTGTATCTTGTTTAACATCCCTCGCAGGATTTTTCACTCATATGGAGACGACATTAAGAACGGTGAAGGGTTTCAAATTTAGGCTTTTGCTTGTCGCTTACGGTCATTGAGCAGTGAGGATTCTTTAACGTACCACACCTACTGCGACACAGGACATCCGTTTTTAAGGTCATCTCCGAGGACCCGTGATACTGAGTTACCCAATGCCGAGCGTTTGGCGATGGAACTGTCACTACCTGTTATAACGACTTAGGTCTGTCACGGCCGGGATTCAAACCCCGACCTTCCACATGCAGGGCGAACGCTCTACATCCAGACCACCACGGTGGTTACTCTTGACTTTGATGATCCAGGTAATTATCAGAGTATCTGCAGTCAGCAGAAATTTATTTAATAGTACCGGTATGTAAAATACCAGTGAAGTACTGTTTGACTCATTTGTCATTAATAATATACATATCAGAATACTTCAGTACAAGAGTTCAATGTTTCCAATGATCTCAAACCTTCCCACTAATAATACAACAATGCAATACTAACAATACAAGTGTACAAGCTGACATCTCAGTCATTTCAGAAATAATTGTTGTGTATTGAAATGAGTGCTTTTTACTAAATGATCTCAATGATAATTATTTAATTTTTTCATATCACTCTAACAATGGAGAAGATAAAAAATCTTTCTGTCTTAATTTTAGAAGCCATGATTCTGTAAATTCTTTACAATCACTGGTTTTCTCCAAAACTGAATCTTTCCTATCCAAAATGGTGGATTCCAACCTGAAAGAAAAATATGAGGAATATTGAAAGGTACTGTTCTGTGAGATTTTTTCTTGTGTTGACATTTAAGAAATAATTTTTTTAAATAAATTTTATTTCTAAAAATACATGAAGGTATGAACTGCAATACTTCACACTGACATACTTCAAGAATCAAAGAACAAAAAGTACTCATGGAAGTATTAAAAGAATTTTTTTTTACTGTATTTGTATCAAAGCAATTCTGCTTTTTCAAAAATTAAATACTGTTTGATTTTCATGAAATTTACACATTCAACATTGACTCAATGAATTAATATGAAATATAAATTTATTTACTATATGCAGAGACTTGGGCATGTTGTGGAGTATTTCTTAACCTTAAACCCCTCTAATCAGGAATGAACTCATCCGTAAAGTGCCTAGCGTGTGATGCTCATTTACAAATATTTATAACGGAAAAAAACTCATATTTTCCTATCATTTTGTAACACAAACAATATTTCTTTATTATTATATACTTGCTCATAATTTGAAGTACACTCTCTTTGTTTTTGAATTTCAGCTTTTGAATATAAGATTATATTGTTTGGAGAACTTTTTCAGGGACATAAGTTATTTCAAACAAAATGATCAAGGATGTGAAGAAGCCCATGCAAGATATTCATGAGCACAGTGTGTGAACAAGTTCAACTTCCAAAGCGTATACCTGCGTGAAGAGTCATAGTTCATACCCTCATGTATTTTTAAAAAATGAAATTTATTTTTTAAATTTAAATTCTACTTTCATTTCTGTTGGAATTCCCTGATGTTAAAATAGGCGTACTATATCAAGATTCATACGCATATCATTCAAAACTGCAGCACATTTATGAGGAAATGGCTATCATTACAATTGGTACAGATATAATCCGAGATTCCTCTGACTCTTAACCCCGCTTTTATTTTGTGACTTCTGCGGGGGAGAGTCAGAGCGGACTCCATATTGAAAAGTGGGAATTCAGCGACACCAGCTGGTGTCGCTGCTTTACCTACCTCTTACAACTTTATTTCGCGGACCCATCTTCCAAGACGCGAGGATTCAGTTATCGGAAGATTATTCTACAAATACATCATGATTAATACGATGCTATCGCCGTTTAAACGGCCCTAACACCGACAAATGGAGCATCACTTGAATTAGGTCGCCGCCTCGCCATTTGATTTCTTTGCGCATGACGTCAGCACATGTAAACACAAAATTCCATCGTTTAAACGGCGATAGCATCGTATTAATCATGATGTATTTGTAGAATAATCTTCCGATAACTGAATCCTCGCGTCTTGGAAGATGGGTCCGCGAAATAAAGTTGTAAGAGGTAGGTAAAGCAGCGACACCAGCTGGTGTCGCTGAATTCCCACTTTTCAATATGGAGTCCGCTCTGACTCTCCCCCGCACATGTCAAATATAAAAGCGGGAGTAAGAGTCAGAGGAATCTCGGATTAGTACAGATAAAGTCAAAACTGGAGACCAACACCTTGAGGTTTAATTTGCAGAACATTTTCATGAGCGGATACCACATGGTATTCAATAAGGCCTGGATCCAAAGTATAAACTTAGAGAATTGAAACAGATAACCAACACATGATGTGAATGCTTCGTTTGGGAGAGAATGAGTTCCTATAAGCAATGTTACTACATGTATATATATAGATATATATATACACTGTATAAAGTATCGGCTCAATCCCTGAGAGTCGACTTATCACCCTCTGCCTGATTTTTATGTGGAACCATACTTAATAATAAATGTACTGCATAAAGTAAGCAAATTCACGAGATTGTGATTTCCTGCTTTTATTGGGGGAAAAGTTTATCTTAGTACTGTCAAAAGGAACAAAACTGGCAATTATGAAGTCAGATTTGCATGATGTCCCTGTATTTTTACAGAATGTGAGAGACACTTCTAAGAAGACTTTCCTCTGCGGAATAGATTTACTTACTCTCATAATTTGCCAGGCTGTCTGGATAGACTACTTACTGTTGTATAATCTGCCAGGCAGTCTGGATATGGATAGACTTCTTACTCTTGTATAATTTGCCAGGCTGTCTGGATAGACTACTTACTGTTGTATAATTTGCCAGGCAGTCTGGACTGGAAATTCTCCCTGTCTTACTGTCATTATAACTTCTCTATCTGGACTCCCATCTTCCCTGTAGACATGCAAATCATCTCCAACAGCAATGTCTCTACACAAGAAAGATGGCATTGTGTTGTGAACTAAAACTAGAAACATCCCCCACCCCCACATGGCACATTGGATGGTGAGAACCCTCACCCCAGCATGGCACATTGGATGGTGAGAACCCTCACCCCAGCATGGCACATTGGATGGTGAGAACCCCCACCCCCGCATGGCACATTGGATGGTGAGAACCCTCACCCCAGCATGGCACATTGGATGGTGAGAACCTTCACCCCCGCATGGCACATTGGATGGTGAGAACCCTCACCCCTGCATGGCACATTGGATGGTGAGAAGTAGTGAATTTGTGCTTATTGAAGAATAAATGATTTTTAAGATACACTCTGGACAATGACAACCTATAAAAATTTCTGTTCAAATTTTAGGAATTTCTTTTTCAGTCATTGCTTTTTCCTGTATAAAACTCACCTTGCGTTTTGCAGAAGTCGTACGATAACGTACAACAGTTTACACATCTTCCTGGGCAGTACAGCTATTTCTGGATGTTCTTGGCACCATTTCTGGAGCTGCTTAACTCCTCTGCTTCCTTGGGCATCTCTAAGATACTTGTCAAGACTTTCTCTGTTTAAAACAATGTAAAGAAAATGTTCCTTTGCAAAACATATATGCTGATCAATTCTGTTCCCCCAACACTAATTCAAAAGCTGAAGTTACAATGTGATAAACAAGCAGATTTTCACAGAACAGTTTGCAATGGCTTTATCAGGGAAATGAGATGAATTTGAATCTTCATCTTATAAGAGCTTTCTTTGTCATTTTCTAAATACTCTTTTACTATCTACATGATCTACTTAAAATAGAATAAATGACACATCTGAGTACTGAAATCTGAATTCAAATTTTTTTAAAAGAAAACTCTATTCCCCCCGTCCCAAAATTTTATTTTTGATCAAGTGCAGAGCATTCTATTCAATGACTTACAACAAAGGTACTACATTTCTTATTTGTATTTATAATATAAATAATATTGCACCTTACTTATTTCCCTCTGATCACTTAATCCCCTTCGATATAACAAAGTCATTGTAATACTATTTTACTATCTATGTATAATCAGTTACATGTACCTATTCAGGAAATGATTCTTTCCTGTCTTTAGCTCTTGCCACTCTGGAGAACCTTTGACAACCATGTCCTCGTGTAAAAAGAGCGTCTCCACACACCGAGCATCTCCACTTAAAAGTAGCTCACTGTAGCGGTAGATTTCATGGATGGTATAATCACACTGCTGATTCTCACTGTTCTAAGGAAAATAAAACATGAATAACTCATAACTCCCTTTAATTCAATGGAGTATAAAATTTTCATGGTTTGAGAAAAATAAATATCGTGGGACTTCCTTCATGGTTGAATAATAGCTGTTACTTGTTTGAGGAGGATAAAATTTTAAGTTGCCCACTCCTCTCTATGAAAAATCTTTGACAGCAATTCTTAACTAAATGTCTGTATATGATACATTGCAGTCAATTACAAAAGTCAACTTTAGACTCTCCTTTATCTGGTACAGTAAGTTTTTAATCAAAGAAAAATTTGCAAGTTATATTTTCTTTATTTTCTGTATTGTATTGTTTATTGACCAAGAACCATACAGTTCATAGGTATAAAGTATATACAACAAATTATACAATGAAATAGTAATCTGTAAATGTGGAAATTTTAAAGCCAGCAAATAAATTACAGATCTTATCAAATTACTGGAAGTGCCAAAGAAGTTACCTTTATTGTTTGTTTTGGAGGATTAAAACTTAGTATATCCCTTGTCCTTGCTTGATAGACTATAAACATATCCGTGTCACTTTCAGGCGTGCTAAGGTTGTACCTAAATGTACATGCAATAAACAGTATATATTTAAAAAAGAGTTTTAAAGCTATAAAAATTTTACAAAATGCATATATATTATATTCTTATTTCATCTGTATAAATTTAGTTGCATATATGGTATACAAAATAAATTGTTAAATTCAAATGTTTACATCCAGGATATACCAGTAAATATGAAGGGCTCACACTGGACCAAAATTTTGTGTTGTAACTTGGCATGACAACTTGCACATGTACACATTTACATACATATTCAAACAATCTGCTCCCAAGAAATTTTTTTCACAGAACTTTAATTATGAATCCATAAATGATACTGAAGATATGGTTAATAATACCTCAATACTGGCATGAAAACATCTTGCTTGCAGGCTGAATTAATTTCTTTACCTTTGACTACCAAAGGGGCATGCCAGGATAACTTTTCCAAGGTTTTTTTCCACCTGATTTACAATTGTCCTCCATGTTTCGTCACTGGAAACATTCTCTGCAGATTTGTAAAATGGTGGAGGAATTTGTTCTCTTTCTCTCCTTAACTTCTGCTGTTGTTTTTCTTTGAGTTCTGCATAAAATGTATCTATCAGAGAACACAACTTTGCTCCAACCTCTTTTGGGATTTCTTGCCAATTTCTACTTTTATTAAGAGGTGAATTATTTACCATTATATCTTCAGTTAGTTTTGATGACAAGCATTGTTCCCCAAATTCTTCTGCAAAGTTTTTTAACCATTTGACTTTAAAGTATCTCCACTGGTTCTCTGTGCTTGTATCAGGCTGAGTACGTTCAACGTTTTTTATGTTTTGAGGGGAATCTGCATCTTCAACGATTTCTTCACACGTTTCCACTGCCTCGTTTTGATTGTCAGGAGAAGTCAACATCTCAACATACCCATGCCATCCATGACAATTGTTAACACTAAATATCAGAATCACTTTCCCATTTCGCTTTGCTTTTGATAATATGTCCCGGGGGTGAGGCGGCTCAGTCCTGTCTCTACACGCCCACTTTTCAGAACTAACGCACGTTTTCAGTGAATTGAAATTTGCGCACTTTGCGATGAAATACTGAATAGCCTCATCCATTACTATACATTGTATGTTGACATTATTTGCATAATATCCGAACTATCCAAGTAGACTACAGTCATGTCAATCGGGTGTTGCGATGATGAAATAGTATGAAATTCCGTTGATGTCACTTGCTTTCATTCTTACTTCATCATTTATTTTCTAATGTACTATTCTGTTTATGTAACCATTTTTAAGACAATCGGAATATAATGAATTCTCCAAATAAACATAAAGCGACAATCCAAATACCTTTCATCAACATCCACTACCGGAACTTTATTTCACGTTATAAAATTAAAAAGTGTAATGACAACCTATAAATATCCGGATATGGAAAATCTTTTTTTTACGTGGTATAAAGTGGGTATCGATCCATATATTGTGAATTTATCTGTGCTCTAGATTCAATATTTCTAAACTTTTTTTTTTTTAATTTATGAATTTTTCATTTCACAAATATTGACATAAGACACAAGAACATTTGTCATTTTTTTCCTAACCACTTTCATACTCACACTCATACTTTTGTTGGTAAGTGCTTGCATTTTTAATTTAATTGTAAGAGAAAAATGATAACAATACAGAGCTCGAGTAAATAGATAAAAGTACATGTGGCTTCAAAAGTAGAAAAAAATATTGCTTGAAATAGCAAAATCATGATTTTTTTATGTTGTCAAAAAGTGTTTTCCATACGTACATGCCAGGTATTTTCAAATTTTTGTATTTCTAAATTCTGATACGCGATACATTTTTCAACCTTGTATTTGTTGTATAGATAGGACAATAATTCCAAGAATCTTGGCAATTTGGTTTTTTACAAACAAGAAAAAATATATTGTTTTGTTTATAGGATAAGGAAATTTACAATTCTGTTGCCTTTCGACAATGGAAGTTCACCTAATAAAATATTAAGTACATTAAAACCTATTCTTTTGGAAGTTGTTTTATAAATGTGCATGCTCAGATTGCAATCTGAGCAATATTTCTAAACTTAGGGCATTTATGTTTTGCAACCTCTGTGCTTTATCAAAATATTTCAAATCTTGTATGCATGGTGATCAAACTCCAATTATAAATTTATATCAAATGATTGTATGGTGTGTCCCATTTCCTTTCTCAGTGACTTATATAGTGTGTGACAGCATGGTGCAAATTCCATCATTGTCCAAAACAAAGTTTTTAACATGCCTAGATGGTCACATGTTGCTAGGAAATTTTGTTCGTCATAAATTTAAGTTCTCGAGTTTTATCACAGGTTGGGGTACCTGAGCAGAAGTGCATGGGTATCGGTGTATTGTGAATTTCTCCACGATATATATATATGTGTGTGTGTCTATATATATAACAAATTGATAAATATAGACTCAAGTTAATTTTCATAACATTTGCTTTTCTCCCATTACCTGCTGTATGTAAATCATTCACTTTCAGCGTGTCTTCTCTATGTATACACTCCTGATCAAAATATGTTCTTTCACTCAGACCTTTGAAACAGCACTAACGTTGTCCGAAATAGAGCTTGTAATGGGATAAACTGGTTGTTAGTTAATTCACAAAAGAAACACGGCAAGTCCTGTGTGAATTTTACTAACTTTAATTGTAGTAAAGTGATAAATAACAAGTGTCTTGGAAACTATTATTTTTTTTTTTATTTCGAAACTTCGTTTGAGGACAAAAATTACAGAATCTGTGAAATTACTTTGTTATATTACTTGGGGATATGGGCTTATATGAATAGACTGATGACCGATTTTGAAAGAAAATCCTAATCTGTGTAAAAGAGAGGACATATGTGTTACCTGAGAGTTAGTTGCCTGGTCTTCATCACCCAGTAGTTACCCCATTAGCCAGGGAATGTTAACAATTATTCTAGATTCGACATGAATACAGGACTGTAGTGTATACAGGGTTGTTTTTGCCTAGTGTTATTTTCGGAATTTTTCGCCTTTCTACACTTGCAGACAGTTTCACCCCGTTTTAAATTCACCCAGGCATAGTTGTGTTACAAGAGAAGAAACTATGAATCTGGAATTCACCATCTTAAATTCACATTCTGACATGCGAAAATAAAACGGGGCCGAATATTTCCCTGTATACAGTAGATCGCAGATAATGCAACATTAAAAAAGGCACATTGGAAGTCGTGAAACATACAACAGTAATAGAAAAGTCGTGCACGATTGGAATTGCCTTGATTACAATAAAAATTCCCCATTTTTAGCATTTAAAGTTCTTCATTAAAATCCCTTCCTGTGTGATTAAATCTTATATATATCTGCAGCAAATGCCAACAAGTGTCCAATGAGAGTAAATGTGTATCAATTTCACTGATGCTTCTGTCAGTACTCTGTAGAGACAAGCAATCATAGAAGTTAAATCCCTTGGTCAATCAGAAGTAAAACTAATGTAAACAGGCAGTACCTTGAATGCATACACCTCTGAAAGATGACAAGAAGTGTTTTATTAAAGTATATTCAGTATTTACTTTAATAAATAGTGATCAAAATGAAAAAAAAAAATATATTGCACAGTAAAAGCACTATAAAACAGCAATTATTGTCTGCAAATATGAATCGATCATTCTCATGTGCCTCTCATTCATCCATTGTTGTCTTTCAATAATACTCCATCTCTCAGGGATCACATTCTCCATTAGGGGTTTTGAAGAAGACCTCCTTCAGCTTCTGCATGCGTCTCTCCAGCTGACTTGGAGACAGGGCAGCATGGCTTCTGTGATGAAGTTTAACTAGCTCTGTGTACTCTTGGAATGTATATCGACCTCCCTTCTCTGCTATCATCGTTATCACATCCTACAATATTTACAGCAGTCAACTGCATTAACTAACCAGTGAAAACAAGCTTCTGAGAGAATATTGCGTAACTGAAATAGAAGTGGATCTGCAAACAGGTAGATCCGCGAAACAATTAAGTTGCAAAAAGTAGGAAGAGTAGCAACACCAGCTGGTGTTGCTGAATTCTCCCTTTTCAATATGGAGTCCACTCTGACTTTCCCCTACACATATCACAATATAATTTAATTTTACTTATAACATGCAATTTGATTGGTTCATTTGACTTTTATCAACATTCTTTATATCGTATAAAAAAAGTTGTAGTTTATTCCCGTTACATGACGTTCTAGGAATGACATCACAATACATTTGGCTGTTCTTTGAATTTTGTTGCTTTGGCAATATTGGTCCACGTCATATAAAAATTCACATTTTCTATAGAATTATTCATCAAATAATATCAAATGCCATTCATTGAATTAAATCATAAGGAATGAAAGTAATTTTTACTCATTTTCTACGATATAAAGTAAGCTGGGACAATTTACACTATTTTATAAACCGCTTTGCAATTTATAATGCGTAAACTGTCCCAACTTACTTTATATCGTATAAAATGAGTATTTACTTTCATTCCTTAAATAAAAGCGAGGGTAAGAAAAAAAACAATATTGGACTAGGAATTACCCAATAAATAAACAACAAGGAAGAGGAATCCTCCTACAAAAATTAAAAACAAGTTCTGGAAATCTGAAGAAAAATTAGAAAGATACAAGCACAGGAACACAATCTGAGTTGCATGACAAATCAGTACAGGAGTTCGTAGTGTGGGTGTGTATATTAGGACACACACTTACTTTCACTTACGTCGGTGTTTATGTACAGGAGTTCGTAGTGTGGGTGTACATATGTGTGTCTTTATAAACCCCTTTAGTAGACACACCAACTTTCACTTACGTCGGTGTTTATGTACAGGAGTTCGTACTGTGGGTGTGTATATTAAGACATACACTTGCGTCTGGGTTTACGTACAGGAGTTTGTACTGTGGGTGTGTATATTAGGACACACACTTACATCTGGGTTTACGTACAGGAGTTTGTAGTGTGGGTGTGTATATTAGGACACACACTAACTTTCACTTACGTCTGGGTTTATGTACAGGAGTTTGTAGTGTGGGTGTGTATATTAGGACACACACTTACGTCTGGGTTTACATACAGGAGTTTGTAGTGTGGGTGTGTATATTAGGACACACACTAACATTCACTTACGTCTGGGTTTACGTACAGGAGTTTGTAGTGTGGGTGTGTATATTAGGAGACACACTAACTTTCACTTGCGTCTGGGTTTATGTACAGGAGTTTGTACTGTGGGTGTGTATATTAGGACACACACTTGCGTCTGGGTTTATGTACAGGAGTTTGTACTGTGGGTGTGTATATTAGGACACACACTAACTTTCACTTACGTCTGGGTTTATGTACAGGAGTTCGTAGTATTGTCTGGCATGGTCTAGATCGGCTTCTCTAGACATCGTAATGTTGGTTAGGTTCTGCTGTATGGCAAACAGATTTCGACACCTACACAAAAACAAGAAAAGTAGGAAAATAGACAGAAAATGTCAGCAACGGAGACATTCAGTCTGTTTCTTGTTAGTTATACATGTAATTTTTAACTATCAATAGATTTAAAGTAGAAACAGCTTACTGTGCATTTTAATTTTAAAACATGGTACTTACATTTTTTTGATGCCATTTTCATTAATTTTCTTCATGTATTGAATACTGTTCATTAGTATTGATGCCACTAAAAATCCCAGACTCTCGAATATGTACCTAAACACATAAACATGTACATATACAGTGTAAAGGCAAATAAAAAGTTTTTTACTAAATGCAATATACATGTAAGATACACGTATTTTGAGAAAATATTGACAAAGATTTGCTAGATTGTCTTACCTGAACTTCTTGGGCTGCAGACTCTGTTGTAAAACTTCCTCCATACTAGATAGATCCTTGTTTAGTTTTAAGACGTTAGAATCTGGGTCAAGATCATCAATGGGTCCAGCATAATTGGACTAATAAGATAACAAACTGATGAATAGCTATACATGTGTGGAGTAAATAAACTCCTAGCCTCTTTCTGGATCCAACCATAATCCGATAAAGCAGTACGAATATGTAATGAATCGTGATACATGTATTACAAACCTGCTTAGCAACTGGTAACAGGAAGTAAAAGCAATGAACTCTGACTTCCAGATGAAGAAGCAGAAGACATATTTCGGCTAAATCCTGGAAATCCTTCACTAAATTCTTAAGGGAACTAAATTACAAAAAATAAATAAATTTTAAAAAATGAAAGAAAGAAATTTAATAATATCAAATATTGCAACATACTCAATGAAATGTTATTTCATTTTTAATATCACAAAAGTCACTGATTTTTCAATGGCCTGATATATTATTAAATAGGTATGCAAATCAGGGTGGACTGTATTTCTTGGATATGAGTCAAAAGTCTATGTACCTTAAAGTTTTTTCCGATACAGGTGGATATTCCTGCAAAAGAACAATATATTATGAAACATAGCAAACATTTAAGTACAGACCCTGAAGTGTCCTACTATCCAACAAGAATTGTTCCATTGCCATTCTGTTCTCAGTCTAGAATTGTTCCATTTACCATTCTGTTCTCAAGTCTAGAATTGTCTCATTATCATTCTGTTCTCAGTCTAGAATTGTCTCATTATCATTCTATTCTCAGTCTAGAATTGTCTCATTACCATTCTATTCTCAGTCTAGAATTGTTCCATTATCATTTTGGTCTCAGTCTAGAATTGTCTCATTACCATTCTATTCTCAGTCTAGAATTGTTCCATTACCGGCCGAAAGCATTCCGTTCAAAACATTAATGTGTTCTGTTCTGGTAGAAAACCATTTACTCTCTATAATTCATTTGTATGTGCTAATACTTTGTGCACATTTATTTGGAATTCACTTGGTGTCTGCATCACTACAGATCAGTATGGTGCTAGGGTGGAAGAAGACTATTGCTCAAAACAGGAAATAGAGATGGCTGTTTTGGATTCCCCATAACATTTCTACATATTTACTGATAAAAAGCTTTAACAGTTCCATGCTTAAAATGAAATAAATTTTAATCAATAAAGTAATCAGTTACTTTTTTTAAATTACCATTTTAGCAATGAATGATAAGATACATTTGCACCAAACACTTACTTTAAACTTGACTTCATTGCCAAATCTTTTAATTTTTTTGTGAACTAATCATGGAATTTGGAAAACTATTCATATATATAACGTATCAAGGAAGTATGACAAATCTCTCTCTGTCTACAAAAAAAAAATTTAGTGGTGAAAGAGACCAGTTAAAAGAAATTGAAGCCAAAATATTTGTTCTTCATCTACATTTGTTTCATTTTCTGTAAGAATAGCTCCATTCCTTTGTGTTAGCGGTCAGCTGCGGTCAGTTGTCTTCAGGGTCTGTATTGTCTTCATACAGAAAGATACCATTCATATTTTGATTGAAAGTTTTGTAGTCTATACCATGATTAAAATTTCCCAGTAAAGCATTAAACCCTTGTACAATTGTACTACAAGCATTAAATGAAACACTCCTTCTTCTCTATCAATCTAAAATAAGACTAGATAGAGATTTTTAAAATCACATGTATATCAGATAAAGCTTATTTTCAATTGAAAGATGGAAGACTTACAGATGCTGCAATGTCTGCTGCCGTTGTAGCAGATCTGGCAGACAAACAATTGGAAAAATCCTTCATTCGATTGGAAAACCACTCCTATTTAAAAAGAGGCAATAAAAAAAACCTGCAATATTATGAAATCTTCAGAGGCTACACAACTTTTCCAATGATATTCAATGATTCCTAAATATGTAAAATGTCTTATACATATATGTTTATGACAAAAACTTTAGACTACACACCAAACTTTCATGCACATTGGCAATGGTCCTCATTTGGGTGACATCAGTGATGATTTCTTGCTGAATCATGGCATCTGATGAGGTGAGATTGCTGATGAGTATTTGGGCTTCCTTAGAATTAAGGGCCTTGATTTCTTCCTCTGAGCAGACGTCCTCGCTGGCTAGTTCCTGGCCACTGGCAGACTGAAGGGACCGCCAACTTGGTAAGGATCTGTCAAACAAATAAAACAGACTTGTTGTCAGACATTCATAAACCTTTGCAGATGAGAAACGCCCAACAGATTTTTATAAATTGTTAATTTCTAATGGAAAAAAGTAAACAGCAATGGAGAATGACATTTGCATGTGTAAATGAGGATCTTCGCATGCCAAAGGTGATGTTCCATGGTGTTTCTCTTTTCACACTGTGGGGTGTCACCCATGGCTAGCGAAGATGTGTGTGTACATAAAACATTACTTTGTTAAAACTCTCACAGACCATTTCTGAGTAAATGAACAGTTGCCGGTGCATGATTAAACGAGTGATGTGTTGGGAAATTCTTCAGCAGATTTATAGGGGAATAAGCCTTGGCATCAGATTGACATTTTGTGCACAAACAATAAAACAATCTACCTGACTTCATAACTGAAACTAGTCACACAAAAGTAAAATTTTACATTTCTGCTTCATAAAATCATACAAAACTGTAAATTAGATATAAAGAAAATGCATATGAAAGTAATGTGAACCTTGACAAATCAATGTAAAGATTCTTCAAAAAGCAAATGAAAATACCACATACAATTAAAAAGTCTAGTTAGGACTTATGGTCAATATTAAATGGTACAAAAATAGGGAATAGATGCAGTACAAATACGTATTAAAGGTAGTCAATGTCAAAATTAAAAAGTTGATGTTTGTTTTTTCCCCCATCAAAATTGTTGATTCTTACATAAAACAACTGCTAAGTTGATGTGTATCCTTAAATTTTACATGAAATTTTTGAAGAATTCATACACTGTATGTAAGTATTTGTACGAGCCTTAATATATATACATATATATATATATATATGGCAAAAAAGAAAAGCCTTTCCATTCTTTCGTACCTGAGGAATCGACTTATGTCTTCATCTTTGGCCCACATGGCGCTGATAACGCGTCTCTCATCCGAGTCATACTGTACAATTTCTACAAGAAGGAATATGTTACTACATCCAAATATTCACGTTTAACTAAAAAACTTTTGTTGTGTAATCTGATAATCTGCCATTCTCATCATTCTGGTAATGGTGCAGTTGAGATTTTTTAAGAATGAAGATTTGGAGGGTGTTTTATTTTAGCGAGGGAATAACACATATCTCTAAAGATTCTTGCTGCTGAAATCTAATTGTACATCTATCTGTGACTATCAAGGATTACCTGTCCTGGTTTGTGTAGAGTTACCTACCCCTGTATGCTGAATGACAGGTGTCTCTGTATTCCTTCAGTGTGTTACAAATCATATTCAGGAATTGATCAGCATAGTCAGGCAGATCCTGCATCAGCTCTCTTAGCTCTTGAAGGTTCTTGTCCACTGTCACTGTACTCTGTAAAATATTGAAAAGAATTGGAATGGTAGTTATCAAGAAGTTCAAAATGTTCAATTGTCAATGCATGAGACAACGATGGACACAGACCAATTGCAATAGACAATAAAAATGTTATGCAGATAAACTTATGCATATCAAAATTATCAATGTACATGAATGCCTTTAGGGGCCTTAACTCTGTCAAAAATTATTTGACTACACCCACACATGTACTTGACCTGCACATTCTAATGACATAATTATATCCAAAATTTCAATTCAAAATCTCCATGTGTGACTGATATAATGAGTTGAAACTGTGAAATATTTGAAATTTTTCAAACTCCAAGGGATTCAACTCTTCCAAAATTTATTTGATGGGAATCAAATACAAACTTAACCTGCATATTTTCAGGATGTAACTATATCCAAAATTTCAATTTAACATGTCGACATATGACTGAAATATTGAGCGGGAACTTGAAGTTTTGTTTGAAATTTTCTGAGTTCCACCAAAGATGTTTGGCCTGACCCAAATATAAACTTGGCCTGTGTATTCTTGTGACATACCTATATTCTGAATTTTATTTCAAAATCTCCATGTGTGATAATGAGTAGAATGTATGAATTTGTTTTGAAATTTTTCTTAGTCCAAGGGGCACAACTGTAAAAAATTATCTAACCTGTGTAGTCTCATAATGTATCTACATGTATATACCGAATTTCAGATGAATATGTGATTCCATTGCAGAAATAATATGAATATGTGATTCCATTTCAGAAATAATGAGTGGAAACTGAATTACGGCAGAATGACAGAAAGGTGGAAAAGGGTAGCACTATATGCCTCAACCACGTCACAATCGGGGCATAAAAATCCATAACAATCATGTACATGGTCAAGTATTCCCACAACGTCAAGTATTCCCACAACATCAAATATTCCCATGATGATGAATGACGGTGTATATTGCATAGACTGGTGATCTTTTCTTGTGATATACAGTCAGCCTTAAACTGGTTCACTCTCAGTCATCCAGACAGAAAAGAAACTAATTTGATAGGAGAGTTGCTGGAAAAATATAGTTCACAATGTTTCCATGATCAACATCATCAATAAATTTGAACAAAAGTGCATGAAATAAATCAATGTTAGCGAAGAATTAATGAAAACTTTTTTTTCTAGGAGAAAACTTTAAATCAAATCATCATAGATGTTTCCTGTCTGTCCTTTTAGCTCCATGGAGCATAATGTCCAGAGAGATATTCACACTCCCCTACAGTGATGCTGTTCTTGATGTCTATGAACAACTGTTCTAAGATTTTTAGATTGTTTAATGGTCAATGAAATATTAGAAATTCAAACTTGAGTGCCATTTCATCACTAGAATATACATTTATACAACCATTCATAATTATGCTGCATCTCACCTTGGTTTGTTTTTTTGTTTTTTTTACATGAGCAATTTTAAGCTTTTGCAGTTAAAAGTTTTTTATGAGGTTCAGTATTTACCGCTGCATTAAATTTACAGATCATTTTTTATGGGGGGGGGGGGGGGGGGGGGGGGTATAGTAGGTCCATAACTCAGTAATTGTACTTTCTACATGTATGTGCTTTAAAACATCTAAGGTTACTCACCGCCAGTTATAATTTGGATGATACATCTGACCTACATTTTCTGACTGAATGATCAAGTTAAAGTTTTTTCCAGCAATCCCATTAATTTTAAACACTGTAGCAGAATGTTAAAGATAGTTTGGGGGTCATTAATACCCATAACAATTTCCTTACAGACATACATGTACACGTTAAAATTCAGTATCATATTATGCCTCTCGTCATTACTTTCAGTACTTTGATTTCACTTATAGCCAGCTAATTCAAAAGAATACCACTGCAAAATGTGCAAAGAATAAATTTCTATCACAGAGTAATACCAGTATACTTTTGACAGATGAGGGTGAATTTAGTTTTACTACAAGATGGAATGCACAGGTGTGTTAAACTCATTTTTTGACTTTTGAATACTTTTGAACAATCAATACTGTTTTTGTATTTAAGGTAAGAAGATACATACTGTCAGCAGAGGTTTAATGACCCCGAGCTCCTTTTGAATCTTGTGATCCACCACATGCCGTAAGGCGTCAAAGCCTGCAACACGATCAAAAATTGTATACAGAAACATGTTTGTAATGTGAACTCCAAAAGAATGTCGCACACATCTAAGTAGTCAAATAGAACACAAGGTAATGAGATTTCAGTGTTTTAAATTAAAAAAAAACACAACACAACAACATAAAAATTAGTGTCACTTCACATTAAAACAACACTAACACCTAACTGTTCACAACACATTCATCAAATCAAAAGAAATTATCAAACGCTGCATATTGATCTATCAGAGCAATAACAATTACACACATGATCGTTTTACTTTTCCATTTTAAATGAGCCTGTTAAAGGGGGTAAAGAAAATCAGCGTAAGGACGGCAAGACTCTGGGTGTTTGACATTTTTCTAAGCAATATTTTGTTAGATCTTGTGGAGTTAAGGTCAATTAATATGTATGATCTTGTGGAGTTAAGGTCAATTAATACGTATGATTTGTTAATCTTTTATCTTTATTACTCGTTACACATTAAAGATTAATCACTTTCATTCATCTGAGGGTTTAGTTTTTCAGTTGGAATCTATGCACTTTAGATGATACACAATGTACATGTTTATAATTTTTATATTGTCACATGCAAGTTATTTTGCTTACATGAACTTTATACAGCAAATACTGCCTTATTTCCTGTATATGTTTATATTTTCACATATATACTAAATACTGGTACACATTGAGTGCAATGTACAAAAATATGCAAAGCAATGGACACAAAATAACAAGTTCTATTTCTTTGCATGTTAATTTATGCTACAACCAATAAGAACACAGACATTCACTGAAGAGATAAAAATTGTGCAGATCTGCAGGCATATGGTCACATGACAGTCACATGACATGCTGACACTTACTCTCATCTTCCTCATCCACTGCAGTGGATAGAAACAAGAAAGAAAATTTAGATAATGTAAGAGAATATGGTATCATGCACAGATTTAAAGATATTCACAGCCAAGTTCAGTAGCTTCTACCTCTTAAGAATAATGATCTCATAATGTTATCAATGCAGTGTACTCAAACTTTGAACTTTGAACCCGAGTTACTGAATATGGCTAAGGAACTGTTATGTTTGCATAAAAATGACATAATAAAATCGATTGTATCTTCCATATCAGGTTTATTGCTGATTTTAAATTATTATCAATTCAAGGAGTTTATAAAATAAATGAAGAACAACTGTACACACTACATGAAAATATTTAAAATCACATTGATCTGCATATCATGCTAAGAATTACACAAAAGCCTAAAAAAAAAAAAAAAAAAAGATATCTTATTTCGCAGAAGTAAAATGTGTACATAAAGATTATCTTGTATGAAAATAAACATTAAATTAGCAGCAAGTCTAAAATGATGATTAAGTGCTTTACAGAAGTAAAGAGGTCCTTGATATTATTGCTTCATCGCACATCTGTCACCTTACCAAAAAAAGGACCGTGTACGACAAGAGCTGTTTTTGGCCTCCCCCAAAATGCTTCACTTATCATTATTTTGTTGAAGAATGTTTGCAACTTTGACATTATCAAATCATATAACTTAAAAAGATACATGTACATGTACATTTAGCTTGATAAGATTTTTGATATCCAATTTATAAAGAGTTGTTTCTTGTCCTTCTTTCACATTTCTTTGTGATATATCCTTATATCAATAAAAATATATCCTTACATCAATAACAATCAAATTAAACATGTTCCTTGGTCTGTTCATTGACACAGCAAACACCATACATTAACAATTTCCTTTTATTTTTATTTTCTTCTGTGGAAAAAATTGAAATAGATAGATGTGTAAATATTGATAAAATGGGTCACTTGTATTGTCACAAATATAAATAACGTATAATTCCAAATCTGTCTAAAAATTATTATAAACAAATACGAAGCTTGGTTAAGATAGAACATGTACATGTAAATGAATAAGAATATGAAATTTGAAGTTTTTGAGGGGTTCAATAACATGTACAGCTCTTTAGGTTTTGAGAACACATTCAAAAAGAAATTAAACCTTCAGAGAAATCACGTGATAAACAGATATTTGTGTGACAGACGTATGATTTTATTGTTAGTGAGAGTAAAAACATACATACTCTGCGGGTTTTTGTAGTAGCGGATTAAATCTTAAAAGTGGAAATACACTATTAAGTGAATATTTAAAATAAACACAATTAAAACATATCCTCGTTGATCTACATAATTTTTACAAATAACAATGTTCTTGTGTTTTATTGATGTCTTCATCTGTTGTACGTATTCATGATTACTAATGAACTATGATGTCATATTTTGATCGGTAACTTTATTTCTGAATGAGCTATAAATCAATGACATGAATACAAATATTCCCAATGAACTATATTTTTCATTCTTTTACCTATATTCAATTTTTTTTAACTTTGAAAGTTTCATTTTTACCTTACATAATCCAAAAAGGCATTTCATAACATTTCATTAACACTGTAAATCAGGTTTTGTTCACAGCATAATTGAGAATTTAAACTCGCAAAAGTTTGGTACTTGTGATTTTTTTTTGTTTGGTTTATGTATTTTAATTCAACATTATTTGTGCTCTAAAGTTTCTCCTCATGTATAAATAACAAAAATGAAACTGAAACATTGAACATTAAATTCTACCTTTTGTGGCTGAACCAATGCTGGTAGATACTGTATAGTGAACTTGACCAAGAAAAATATTCTGGACAAAGTCTGTCACGAAAGCCTGGAGACTGGATCTTCTGTATATCAAGACATATATTAAAATAAGGAACATTTTGGCCACAGTCAAGTTCTTACTACAGCCATAGATGTAAAACAGAGGGACGGCCAACTCTCTGTGGTGGGGAAATATGTTTCCAGTTTAGTAGCGCCCTCACCGGGATGTACAGAAAGTGAGAACGAAAACTTCAAGTATTGAATATGTGAAACGAAAAGTTTCTGCATACTTTAAATGAAATGCTTGAACAAACTTGGTATGATTTATAATTCAAATGCAAGTGTTTAAACAGTCTGATTACAACACCCCCCAACACCCCCACCCCACCCCCCACCCCTCACACACACTTTCTCCTAACACTCGTCGGAAGTCGTGTATCAATGTTTAAAGCTTAAGAATTTTACATGACTTACATGTAGATAAAAATGAATTATCCCACATTCTTCAAATTTTATATTTTCATAGATTTATAGAAATCTTTTGCTGCTCTGTGTAGAGTATGAGAGCAATAAAGCAGGTGGAGGCCGGGGGAGATACACACCACATAACAAATAAAAAAAAAAAAGTTTCTCCGTGCGCCATTAATCAAAATGTTGATAAATAATTTTTCACATTGGCATTGTACTGTTTGGACAATTCATTGATCTGCAATACACATGTTAGAGACATAGTGTGATACATCATGAGGGGATCAAATTCAAGCTCTAACATCCGGACACCAAGACCAGCAATACTTACCCCTATCTACTCTCATCTATTTGTCAGTGGGAACTCTCCAAGGCCAGCTCAGAATTTTTTATTCTATTTCTCATAAATCAGTTGCAGTCTTAAAAAAAATATGAAAAATAATAATTCGAAATTCACTGGTTAGATTCCAATACGAACTCTTCTGCTAAGTAAGGCAATAAACCTCGACCTTGTAAGTCCCAAAGTGTATTAATTTCTTTGAAAGGCTGGCATAGCTACATTTTAAATTCCTGCACCTGTGTTTTCCTTGAAATGTACAAAACAACAGTGTTTTCATACAACTGACGTTGCTTTCTATACATCTCATTGAGGGCGCTGAAATCGCGAGGAGATACTTTCAATAGAAATATAAGGATGACATCACCAGTCGGCGGTCCCTTTCTTTAACGTCTATGCTACAGCAAAGCATAATCAGGTTTACTTTCAACTACAGACAAGGCATATTCATTGAAATACAATGCTTGCATCAATATGAATCATACATTAATTAATCACATTGATTTACAATAATATGTTTTACTATATAGCCATCAATGTTTCATTTTTTGATACTGTTGATTTCAGAGTGTGATCCGGTTTTCCGGATCACCACACTGTGGTTTTCTGATTCTGTATCAGTATCCTCTGAAACTGATGACATCACAATGCATCAATGCAATGTTTATTGTAGAAATATCAACAGCGTCACAAACAAATCTGCATACACAAAATACAATTTAACTGCATTTCTGTGTTTTAGATTTATTATCTGCTAAAAGTGGATTTAAAAATATTTAAGGGGGTACGTATATAGAAAATTTATCATTACTACAGTAACTTGATCCGAAGAGTTGGATCACATCTCGTTGACAGGCGTGGATCATCAGATCAAACTTGACGCTTCGTGTCTCGTGTGATCTAATGATCCGCACCTGTCAACTCGACGTGATCCGACTCTTCTTCAGATCAACTCAAGTTACTGTTGTAATAATAGATACATGTATATTGATAGATGGATCTTTTTTGCAAAAATGTTGTTCTAAAAAAACACAAATATCATTACCCATCTGGACAAGCAATGGCATCTTCTATTTCTCTTATGAATAACTCCAGAGGTTTGAATATTGCTGGGGGAAAAAAAAAAACATAATATAAATTTAAAAGCTAACAACATAAAATATCACATTCTATGAACCATATGGCATGATATTCTGTAATATTTAACATATGAAATTGTAGAAATGAGAATTTACATGTATATACCATATTATTTTATATGTTTGTGAATATATGGTAAACCCTGGGTTTACATACCAGCAGAATTTTTTCTGATATTGTAAACATTGGATTTACATTTTACACATCACCTCTATTTTTTCCTGCCAGATTGTATTCATGGGGTTTACACAACATCTGTATTTTTACCTGTTATATTATATACATAGGGGATATTCAATGTTTTGTTGTTGGATACATGAGTGAGACAGGATTTCTTTTATAATTGTCCGTATATCGAGCAAAGCGAGAGGTTTGATTCTAATTGGACTGGAGTGAAAGTATAAAAAAAACCCTCCTGTCTCACTCGTGAAATATAATCTATATCCAACAACAAAAAAACACACACACAAAAAAAAAATTCCAACATTGAATTTTCTGTTTATTACATTTTCCTCACATTTTCCTTATTGAGCACTTTTAACTGTCCCTGTATTGATGTTCAAAACAATATTACGAAGAAAATATAGTAACTTAAGAAATATGCAAAATATATAAAAATAAATACATTTGAACAATAAGACAACTTTAATAAAGATTTTTTGGTATTGTAATAAAATACATGAAAAATTAATTATGTATCACGTAAAATGAAGGGGGATCTTATGTATCGCGGATGAATATTGCAGCAAGTAGTCCCTATTGTTATATTCACTGTAATCCCTATTGTTATATTGACTGTAGTCCCTATTGTTATATTGATTGTAATCCCTATTGTTATACTGACTGTAGTCTCTATTGTTATATTGACTGTAGTCCCTATTGTTATATTAATTGTAGTCCCTATTGTTCTATTGACTGTAGTCCCTATTGTTATACTGACTGTAGTCCCTATTGTTATATTGACTGTAGTCTCTATTGTTATATTGACTGTAGTCCCTATTGTTATATTGACTGTAGTCCCTATTGTTATATTCACTCTGTGAAAGTAAACACAAAGAGAAACAGTGTGAAAATAACAATTTTCAATCAATGGATAAATTTCAGTATCTCACTGTTGAAAATGTAATAAACATGGTTTCACAACGCCTGTATTTTTTTTACCTGTTATATTGTATACACTGGGTTTACACAACACCTGTATTTTTTTTACCTGTGATATTGTATACACTAGGTTTACACAACACCTGTATTTTTTTTACCTGTGATATTGTATACACTAGGTTTACACAACACCTGTATTTTTTTTACCTGTTATATTGTATACACTGGGTTTACACACCATCTGATTTTTCTCCAGGCCCATCTCTGCCAATAATGAACTACTGAACAGATCCCCCTACAATTTTAGAAATAGATGTCAATAAAAGAATTACCACTCATAAATTACCTTCAGTTTTATGTACTGTTGAACATCGGTATTTCATACACTGATATCTAAATACCATGGATATGTTGAAGTGATTCGGAAATCCCAACCACTTCTTCTCTAAGTATTTTACCTGCATAATCTCCAATCCTCCGATATCTAGAAGTTTTTTCTCAGGCCTATCAAGTTCTAGATAACAAGGTTTAACTGTATATAGAAAATTCTGGAAAGACTTACAGTATCAAAAGCCCGACTATCATCCACGTAGCTATTAGTACTGATGGCATGAATCGAAGCATCAAATCGGAACAATGCCATCTACAAAATAAAAAATCTCTGATCATGTATTATGAACAAATATTTCAAAAATTAATTCATTATCATTAAAATCATTTTTCAGATCATTTGGACCTAATATTCAAATTTTAACATATTTTTCAGTTATAAGTTCATGTATTTCATAAATCTGAAGTTTGGAATAACCATTTATCTTATTCATTTCAAATCTCTTTCAGCTTTCACCTACGATATAACATAATTAGCCTGACTGGTTGTTATGGTTTTTCCTTTGTCACTATGGTTACCTTTTTGGGCTTTGCTGGCCTCTTCTTAGCAAAGAAAGAGTTGATATCCGTGCTGGGTTCATCAAAGCTGGAGGGCGCTCGCTGTCTGGAGGAGGAAGTATTCTCCACATCAAGATACTCCCTCAGAAGCAACTCCACCTAATAACATCAAAACATGCGCTGTAATATACCACAAATATCATTTCCCCAAATAATCACATTTTTTGAAAATTTAAATCAAGCAGTTTTTGTCAGAAATAATTAGGTATATAAAATGGTACAGATGAAGATGGATTTCCTGTGGACAATGTATAAAGTTGAGCCTTACTACAGCTTGTAGAAAGTTGAGCCTTACCACAGCTTGTAGAAAGTCGAGCCTTACCACAGCTTGTAGAAAGTCGAGCCTTACCGCAGCTTGTATAAAGTCGAGCCTTACCGCAGCTTGTATAAAGTCGAGCCTTACCACAGCTTGTATAAAGTCGAGCCTTACCACAGCTTGTATAAAGTCGAGCCTTACCACAGCTTGTATAAAGTCGAGACTTACCACAGCTTGTATAAAGTCGAGCCTTACCACAGCTTGTATAAAGTCGAGCCTTACCACAGCTTGTATAAAGTCGAGCCTTACCACAGCTTGTATAAAGTCGAGCCTTACCACAGCTTGTATAAAGTAGAGCCTTACCACAGCTTATATAAAGTAGAGCCTTACCACAGCTTGTATTTTAGACCAAACATCTGTCATGTCATACAGACATTCCTGTCGGACTGGAACCCCAGACACCTGAAACAAAACAGCGCAACAGAATTATCAACCACTCTATCAACAATTGAGATATTCATATGTTTTCTTAAATATTTCAAATGTTCAGAATATGATTAAAAAACCATCTCAAAATCCCCATTTTCTAGCATTCGTACATTAACATTATTATCTACTTGTACCTCGTAAATCAAAGAAAATGGTGGTGGACCATTTAAATTACTTCACTATTAAATGACTAGCACTTTGCAAAGTCCATATTTATTTGACTTGTTTATGGGAAGATACTTCCTCCTTCCCCATTCTCTATAAACCATTAATAACCATGTTGAAACTATCAGAGTGAGCATGACTGTAGCAGCTGATCAAAACACAACTTAAAACTTCCTCTAGCATACACATTTACCCCTACATGACAAGCAATTCTGAAAAAGAATGGGGGAGAATAGAGCATGCTTTCTGCCACCCTATTCGTGGGTGGCATATTCTTATTCTGTAGAGTAACAGTTTCTATACAGTGTCATGTTGATACAAATCAAACAATTTTTTAGTCTGTCAGACTGCATTCTACGTCAGATGTGAAGAAATTTCATGCTCATAACTGCTGTATGTGTTTAGATTGTCTTATGTTGGTAAAATTTTAACTCCAGAGCAAGTAGAATTAAAAAGCTTTTAAAGTGAAAAATAAATAGTTCATCTATGATTTTTGTTCTGCAAATTTGTCAGGCAATCCTAAAAAGTTGTGATTTTATGCTACGATCAGGTTTTAAGGTCATGCTCCAGTGTTTGTAATATGGTTTAACCTCCTATAAAGATCAAGCAATCATAACACAGATTTACGATCATACAGCTGAACTCCATTTCCAAGGCAAAGTACAAAATTTAAACAATTAGATGAAAAGGCATCTGAAAGAATGAAATCAGAAAAAGAAAAGAAAATAAACAAATGAAAATAACAGGGCATTCCAAAACAACTGGGTACACAAGTTACCTCCCTTCTGCTTCCTGTTGTCTTTTGTGAAAATAGAAACAAGGTTTAGTGATAAGTGACCAAAAAAATGAACATTTGGACAATGCAATTGAAATTTTGAAATGGTGTTGACTTGCAATGCAACACTACCAAAGTCACATGGCACTATATCGCTACTCTAACTAAAGGAAAGGTTTCTTACAGTAAAAACACCTGACATCTGAAAAGTTAGTCACATCAGAAATTTCTAAATGTAGCCATCATCAAATTCTGAGGTACTGCAATTGTAGAACTGTTTCATTTTCATTTCATATTCAAATGTATACTACTGACTTCAACAATTTCAGGAATGCATCTCTCCTAAAGAGCTAAAGTACTAATAATTTTCTATATGCTAAATGTGATTTTCACCATAAGACAGATATTGACACTAGACAGGAAGAGACTAGGTGAAATCTAATACAAATACAAATGTATATATATATCTAAAAATGTAACAGTCTTACGATGATTCTGTGAAGATTCCTCAAGACTACTTTATGCATGTGGGCGACAAATCGGAACTGATGGAAGATGTTCTCCAGCAGGTCCAACAGACACTGTGACTGATTAGAGCTGTCCACATGGTTAGACGTGCTACAGACACAAAGACAATAATTCTGATATGAATTTTTTTTCGTCCTACTGGCATGTACAGTTCCAAGAGGCTTGATCCCCCTCCTGATTTGTCAATACACAAAAATTTCCCCATTCTTATGGAATTCAGCTATAAAATACTGAAACTTTAGACCCTTAATAGTATATACACAGTAAGAGCCCCCCCTTGAAAAAAATTACCAGGAATGCCCCCCCCCTCCCCCCTCTCTGGAAAATTTTTTTCTGGATCTGTACATGACATACAGTACTACAATTAACTTGTGCTTATAGAAATAAATTCCTCTAACCTCTCTAGTATATACTAAAATACACCTGTGCTTATAGAACTGAATTCTCTAACCTCTCTAGTATATGCTGTGAAGTCCGAGCTACAATGGCTGACAATTCTGGTTGGATTCTGACTTTCAGGCCCTACCAAAGATAAATTTCTCAAGTACAAACACCAATCCCAGCCTGAAAATGCTCATTCACAAGGAGCAAAGAGTACAAAGTTTTATGTCCATTCATAATTGCTTGTGTTTATTTCAATTTCTGTTATGTTGATAGACTGTTCATAAAATTACGAATCTCCTTGAAATAAATTTTTTTTTACAATGCATAAAATACTTTATTCCAAATACTCTGTAGCATACATGTATGTCTCCATGTTTATTCTGTACAACCAGCTCATGAACCTGGTGTGACGTACAGTACATACCTCTACCACTAATTACGTCATTCTGTGAATGCCGACCTTCATCTTTCTGTATGTACAAGGTAAATACGGTTGTTAAAGAGGTGGGACGAACCATTGGTGCACCGATAATCTACGATTACATGCTAGAGGTGGGACGAACCATTGGTGCACCGATAATCTACGATTACACGCTAGAGGTGGGACGAACCATTGGTGCACCGATAATCTACGATTACACACTAGAGGTGGGACGAACCATTGGTGCACCGATGCATCATGATACTAATCTTGGCAATATACAGATCGATACACATGTCAATATTAAATGACGATACCCATCATAACATTTTCCAAAAATATCCAAATGTCACAAGTCGGGTATTTTTAGTCCGTCTAACAGAAAATGAAAGTAGAACCAAAAAAAAAACAAAAACATGACAGACTACATAACATTAACAAAACCGACTTGGAGCAAGTCAGGGGTATGGGAGAGGTTTGGATTGTCAGTTTATGAAAGGGAAAACGGTGTAAGAAACATCAAATTTGAGAAGTTTTTGGAGCATTGTGATATTCATTTTATTCTAGTCAAGTAACTAGCTCAATCTAGTGATATTTTTTCTGTTTTGTTTTGAACTGAATAAATTTGAAATCCTTTTTTCTACTTTTTATTGATATGCAAAATATCATGATATGTATCGTATCGTGTATCAAGTATCGTGATATTTATAGGATCGGGTAGAAAGGATATCGCCCCACCCCTAGTTGTTTATCATCATTTAAACATCTAACTTTATCAACCTCTTTGGCTATACATGTACCTCAGCTGCCTCTGGTATTTTTCTCAGCATATAAAGGGACTCGACTAAGATGGCCATAAAGTGGGTAGGGTCATCCTCTGGGTTAGAGTTCAAATCCTCCTTGACCTCTTTCCCAAACTCCATTTTTTCTGGAGGCGGAATACCATTTACTCCTTCTACAAATGAAAAATACTTAAATATAAAACATCCAAATCTACACTATTTGAGCAATAAGAATATTTTTTCATCATTGTTTAAAGTACACTAAAGAATTTGGAAAGCAGCATACTTCTTTTCAGATTGTCTTGTTTCTGGGCAGTGCTACTCTTCTTTCCTTGGAGCGAGGAGAAGTTTGGTGATTGTGACTTTATGTAGATTTGTTTGTTCAATTCATCTATCAAGACCTCATGTAATTGCTGCAAGATACGAAACCAACAAATTTCAACACTATTTGAAATAATGAAATTTTTGGAGATCTTACATAGACGTACTCCAAATAAAAAAATAACAAATATCAAAAGAAAAAAAATCTAGCAACAAGAGGCCCATGGGCCACATCACTCACCTGAGTCACCTTGGCCCATATCTGAAGACTTTCCATATATATATTTGCATGTAAAACCTTAGTCCCTATTGTGGCCCAAACCTACCCCTGGAGGCCATGATTTTTACAAACTTGAATCTGCACTATGTCAGAAAGCTTTCATGTAAATGTCAACTTCTTTGGCCCAATGGTTCTTGAGAAGAAGATTTTCAAAGATTTTCTCTATATATTTCTATTTAAAACTTTGATCACCTATTGTGGCCCAAACCTATCCCCTGGAGGCCATTGTTTCAACAAATTTGAATCTGCACTATGTCAGGAAGCTTTTAATGGAAATCTCATCTCTTCTGGCTCAGTGGTTCTTGAGAAGACGATTTTTAAAGATTTTCCCTATATATTTGTAGGTAAAACTTTGATCCCCTATTGTGGCCCCAACCTACCCTGGGGCCATGATTTGAACAAACTTGAATCTGCACTATGTCAGGAAGCTTTCATGTAAATCTCAGCTCTTCTGGCCCATTGGTTCTTGAGAAGAAGATTTTTAAAGATTTTCTCTATCTATTCCCATGTAAAACTTTGATTCCCTATTGTGACCCCAACCTACTTCCCCGGGCCATGATTTGAACAAACTTAAATATGCACTATGTCAAGAAGCTTTTAAGTAGATGTCAGCTCCTCTGGCCCAGTGGTTCTTAAGAAGAAGATTTTTAAATGACTCTACCATAATTTTGCATTTATGTGATTATCTCCCCTTTGAAGGGGGCATGGCCCTTCATTTGAACAAACTTGAAAGCCCTTCACTCAAAGATGCTTTTGGCTAAGTTTGGTTGAAATTGACCTAGTGGTTCTGAAGAAGAAGATAAAAATGTGAAAAGTTTACAATGCCAACGATGACAGACAACAGACAAATTTTTATCAGAAAAGCTCACTTGAGCCTTTGGCTCAGGTGAGCTAATAAGGTCTTGTGTCAGATTAGCTTTTCTACCTCTTTTCTTGTAATCAGTTCTGCTTTTAAATCCCTCAGAGCTTCAACTCCAACCAGCTGATTTTCCAATTTGGCGACTTAAAAATAAAATTTGAGCCTCTATTCATAACAGTAGACTTTGATGTGTAATATAAGATAACAATTTGAACTCAGGCAGCTAATTCAATATTCACATCAGTGTTTCTTTTGTAAGTGTAATTCTTCCAAAGAAGACTTATAAAATATGATTGTCAGAAACCCTGCTTTATTCATTCACATACCAGCATTAACAACTAGTTCTGTTCCATGAAGATAATGCTTCTTTAACAAGAGATTATCTAGCTTTGTAGGAACTTCCTTGATCTGTTCTCTTAAAAAGAAATGTACAGCAATGTTACAACAAGAATTCATTCCCAATAATTCATACATGTAAATAAATCAATTGAAGTCCTGCTGTGGTAGGATAATGGTTATCTAACTTGACCCATCAAAGTAGAACTCAAAACAACCCTGTCCTTCTTTGATTAACCACAACTAAAACATAGAGCCTTTGTCCGTATGACCTAGATCACTCTCTCGTCAAAGGCAACCAATGAGTCTGGTACAAGTATCATTTCCATTACAGAATTCTGACAGGGACACACAGTGGGATAAAAAAAAACTTTCTGCGAGGGATCAGTGAAATGAATCATACTTACATTTGATCCAACATGGCTACCATTGTCTTCTGCTCTACTCCTTCTATCCAAAGTCTTCGTAATTCATCCCTCTTACAATGTAAGAGGGTCTTACAACTGCTGAGGTCATCCTTAATTTTCTTAATCTTTTCTCTTGCTTCTACAATGTACAGAGAGAATATCAAGGGAAGTTCTGTCTCACAAGTGAAATAAATTCCATATCCAAATGTTATTTCCATTGGCCAGTGTTGTGTCAATAATCCTTTCCTCCTTCAATCTTCATGCATCTTCAAAAAGGAACTTATGTTTTACATCTTTTTAAAAGAGGCTCAATTTGTATGGAAAGTTAATTGGAGCATAGTAGTATGAATATCTTCTTTTAATGTACAGAAATATAAGGAATATGTGTCCAGGTTGTTTGTATTGCGAAGGTTGTATAGAATATGGATGTATGGGGTAATTTCCTTTGTATGGTTGATGTTGTCAAAAATATATATTATTACCACATACCTCCATAATTTATATACCCTGATGATACAATTTAACAAGTTATGTCATTCATTTTTTTTTTTAAATAAAGTTGAAATTTTCTGTTTGAAACAAGTACATCCAGTTCTTTTTTCACACACAAATTATATACTTTATGTTAAAACATTATTGTGTGGGAAATAATGTTTGCGAATCACTGCTGAAAGCCAAAATATTTCTCATGCACATACAACAGATCAAATTACCATTATTCATATCCTTACCATGAATGTTAAATGAATAAATAACCTTAAAATTTACCTCTTCTGAATTCTTTTTAATTCAAAGAAACCAACCTAACTTACCATTGACTGATTTACTGATGGTGCTGAAGTCTTGGGTAATCTGGGCAAGATCTTGATAGTTTTCTTTATAAGTGCAAAAGATACAGATGTAAGTTTAAGTTATATGCAACATTCACAAAATAAATCACATACATGTTTGATAAAACAAAATAAGTTATTTAGCTCTCCTAAAAAGGATTAAAACATATATGAAAGTACAATTATGCTACCATTTATTCCCAAAGCAGTTGAGTTTTCCAATATTTAAACATACTAAACGAGAGACATTAGGAGAGAAAATCAATGTCACGTGTTGGGCGTGAATCCTGGAAGACACATAAACATACAGCCAAAGGCCTAAGTTACCATTTAGCCAAAGCAGTTGAGATTTCCAATATTTAAATAAGAGGCATTGTGACATTGCGAGAGAAAACCAATGTCACATGTTGAGTATGAATTCTATGAGACACAGTGACATTGTGAGAGAAAACCAATGTCACATGTTGAGTATGAATTCTATGAGACACAGTGACATTGTGAGAGAAAACCAATGTCACATGTTGAGTATGAATTCTATGAGACACAGTGACATTGTGAGAGAAAACCAATGTCACATGTTGAGTATGAATTCTATGAGACACAGTGACATTGTGAGAGAAAACCAATGTCACGTGTTGAGTGTGAATTCTATGAGACACACAGACATACAACCAAAGGTGAGGCTTAAGTTAATGATTTACAAGTGACAAAAATGGACGGATTTTTTACCAGACACAAGTTCTCCAAGTCTCTTGTCACTCTGTGTGAATGTCTTTTCTATCCTCGCCTTCTCTTTTTCTCTTTGTTCAAAATCCGCACTGCAGAAATGACACATACACAATATCTTATCCACTTTTCTCCTCGAGTTGTAAGTTAACAACCAACATTTTCCTTTAATCATTCTTTAATTTCTCTGCATAATTTTTCTAAATATTAAGCCCCTGGGTGAGCTTTACAGACATAATATATGTTAAAAGAATGCATCTCCCTCATGTGAAGATCCTTACCTTGTAGATAAAGTTCTGACAATGGCCATGAGAAACTCGGACTGAAATCAGAGAAATACACGTATAAGTCTACTACATAATCAGAGATTCAACTATATCATATACCTAGTAGTGTATCAGCCCTGATACACCAATCTTGGCTAAGGTGAGACAGCTGCAAGGAGGGCTGTCTCGCCCTATGGGCCGAGATATCTCTGTCTCGGCCCGTTGTCAAGGGGCTGTCTTGCCCTCAAATTTCAAATGGCCATTTCTTCTTTAATCTTTTGAAATTTAACAAATCTACATGAAAAAATTATGTTATGCAGGTAAAAATAATCATTACAGGCCAAACCTGATGAATTTTACTGAACCAGTTTGTATGAGGGCCTTGTAATAAAGGTATCGAACAGAAAATTGAGACATTGAATCGAGGGTTTATATTGAACAGTATCGATATTTCGGTGAATCGTTTCAGCTCTAAACTCCTCCCATTCTGACATGTCAATGATGTGTCATGATTCAAAGTGCCTGAGCAGCAAGCTTCAGTCATCAGAGAGAGATCAACTGATAGACCTGCTGAAGTCTCTACGCTTATTTGTTTGTGATGTTTGCTGGTTGCTTTCTGTGTTGGCTTAGTTGTCTATATGTTCTGACATTGTAAAAAGGCATGAAAGAGAGCAGATTGAGCGAGTCTAATCAATTTCTACATCTAATAATCTGTTCGTTGTATCATTAACATGATGAATGTTATATTACAGTGTAGTTCTATACTGAATGTCACTACAAAAAAATCAAGTGTTAGAAGAATGCTTCAGTTCAAACCAGTTGATAACAGTAATCAGAAGAAAATTTTGAGATATTCTGTAAGTATAAATTCCCAAAACGATTTATTTTCCATCGTAACCCATACATGATATATTGAGTAAGTTCCTATGAATTGAGTAAATTGCAAACAAAATCATACAGTTTCATTAAAAAAAACTGGTTTATTGATGAAAAAGAGTAAAAATGTCGACTGAAAAAGAAACATTTTAGATAATCCCTTGGAACCATATCTACAGCAATTATATTCGTATTTGATCATGCAGTCTTTACAAAATTACAGGTCTTTAAACATGAAATTATCTTTTCAAAAAATGGACTCAAGCATCAATATATCATTGCTTACATATTCAGTGGTTACAACTAAATGAAAACTTTGAAAAGTTCCCTAATTTCTTCTGATTTCATTTTCCACCTTATACATGCCAAATAGATTATTTTGATAGATTTGGTAAGTTCCTATGAATTCAGGAAGATGCAATCAAAATTATGGGTTTTTGTCTTCAAAATTCTGCCTTAAAGTGTTATATGAGAGCCAAAAATGTTGCAGGGAGGAAACTTTGAGATGGTCCTTTGGATCTTTATAAATGGTAACATTGATTTTATCTCATTTTATGGTCATGTATGTCTAAGACTTTCACAATATTACATTGATTGAAAATGCTAGGGCAAAATATGAAAAAGTTCTTTATTTTTAGGAGAAAATCCCCATTAGGTCCCATAATGGTGTCAATACTTTGAGTTGACCCCTACACAATACTCTATATGCAAAGGCAATTTTTATTTTCTGAATAAAATTTCAAAAGTACAACTCATTAATGATACAAATTGATTAATTTGATAAAAATCACTAGGTAGAAATGATTGTACTCTGCCTCCTTAAGATGTTTTGACAGCTGTTTCCACACACACCTGTTATGGATATAAATACTAATACCAATACTTTTTGTTTTGCCCTCAAACAGGTCATGCTACAAGCAGTACAAGCTATAACTGATGGGAAATAAATTGAAAAATAAAAGAACAAATATTCCACCTAATTATGTGTGATTGAATATATATAAATAGAATCACAGTAAATCTGAAGCAATACATCCGTCAGATCAGCAGAAAATGTCGATTCATGAATCATTGTCATCCTGTCAGTAATTCAAGCTTCTAATCTCCGATGTGCATTGACCTCGGAGGTCACAAGTTCGGAAAAAAAATAAAAGAGAGGCAATCAGCACGTGTCAGAATTGTAAACAATTTTATAGAAAATTCACTATCACAATTTCATTTGAGTGGCATATTTGCATTTAATTTATTTATTACTTTCTAACACTTACAGTACTTTTTGTCGTTCATGAAAATATGATGTAATATATCTTAAAACAAACAGCATGTGCCGTTATTCACGTCAGTTTCCGTCTTATATATGACCTCGGTCTCAGCAACCCAATTATGTTTGACAATCATCGTTTCCATGTCCCTGTATACGACGCAATGGCGGTTAATACGAAACTATCATTGTAGGTATGCTCTCAAACAGTATTCCATTGGGTTTTTTTTGGCTGATTTTTTCTTCAGATCTTGGGGATTATATTAGTTATAGTGATAGGTGTTATTTGCTGCATAATTGAATAGTTGAAAAAAAAAATACCATCAGTTACAACTTGTATTGCTTTAAGTTATAAAATTTATACACAAGAGGAAACTTGGTTACTCTGACAAGCACTAATAATAAATAGGTTATATATTCGTCATATGTGTTAGCATAACACTATCTACATGGACAAAAAGTGATTTCCTTTTGATATTTTTAATTATATAAGCTTCTGCATATGTTTGATACATTTTTCATATGTCAGTATTAGAGACATGTATAACAGAGATAAGCAACTCCTACGGCAGCATGTTAAAAATACGTGTCCACCTATAAATCATTACTTACTATTTCTTGGTTTGATAAATGGATGCTGATTTAAGATTATTTCATTCCTATCATAAATTGGAATCGAACATAACATGTTTTGGAATGATTTGACGATCAACAATTAAACTATTAACAAAAAAAGTAGGCAAATTGTACATTTACATTTCCTGAAATCTCGCCCATTTTTCCAAGTTTGGATCATCTGTCACCTTTTTAAACTGCACTATCATTTTACTTTGAAGTGAAACATCTGATGAAAATATATATCCTGATTGTTCTGGTGATAGGATTTAGAAGGTTTGAACTTGATATCATTCATTCTTAAGTTGATACATATAAATTGAATTCTTGAAAATCAGTTGTGGGCATGTGCATTATTACCACGAGACTTGAGAAAGTTGCTAATTTCTGTAATGTATTGTCTCTGCTATAACATAGTGACTTAGTGTGGCAGGGCTATATATTTATATCTATTTGAAATCCGGATACTTGTGGATATCCATGTAAGCTATACCTGTCCACTTCTCTAGAGAGAATAAGCCTTTACCAGGTTGGGAATACTTCCCCTACGGCGAAATACTCTCGCGAAAACGTGATTATCCTTCTCTAGCGAGAGTAAATATTTCCCGTACAACTGAGAAAAACATCGGCCATGGAGTACATCTCTTTGTGAAGAAAAAGTGCTAAATTGTCTGATACTTCTGCAAATATATTAATCAATGCAAAAACACTCACGACGCATTTGATTTCAGACTGCTTCCCTCTTATGTAGCACCTTTGATATGCAATTTCTTTACTGTGTTGTCAATTTTATAAAAACAATTCGCGTCATGTTGAGTATGTGTCACACTTATTCAGCGTTGCAAGGGATTTGCCATTATTTTCAATAAAGACGCCAAAACACCTGTTTATGGTAATGTTTACTTTCTCGCTAAAGGGGGATAATCGCGTTTTCGTTAAAATATCTCGCAACAGAGGAAGTGTTCCCAACCTGTTTACATCTGTGTACAATACAGATTTCATATTTTAAAGATTTCACATCCTGTAAATGTCTCTTTCTGTAGGACCAAAAGGAAATTATATGTTGATGCAAGTTCATTCATTATTGAACCTCAGTATTGGTTATTGAGAATCATAAGAATAATCAAAATGAAAATATGCTAGCAGGAGAGATCAAGACCGAGGCAATTCGGGTTTTGTTTCTCTGACATTGAACAACCCTAATGCAAACTTATAGTATGGTATAATAGATAGCGTTGTCATTATCCTTACCGTTTCTCTTCCTTTCGCAGCCGGATTAACAATTTTTTCCCCATTTTTCTCCATATTCCACCAGCTGGGAGGAAACCGGATGTTTGGGGGGAAATATGGAATTACGAGTCCGATTTTACCATTAGCCTCGTCGCAAACCACAACCTTGTTCCATTCGTCAGAAGGTCATAGGTCATAGATAGGCTAGGGACATACCTACTCCTACGGGCAAGGACTTTGCAACACTCTACGAGGACCTGGCTATTCCATAGGACGACCCCTACTTCGACTCCGATTATATGAAACAAATCTAATATCCATGATCTCTTGAAAACTAATACTAGAGACATATATATGTATGTCTCTGCTAATATTAATACGAGAAATAGCATTTAACACAGAAAACCCTGTCTGGGCTGTCCCTATCATAACTCCTGAAGAAGTTCTCTTAGCTACGAAGAAGCTTCCTAACAAAAAGACACCAGACAAATTTGGCTCCGTAAGGTGCCCGTTCTCTGACATTGAACACACCTAATGCAAACATACCTAGACGTACCTAGTATGGTACATTAACACACATCGTTGTCATAGAACCCGCAGGTGTCTATTTACAGGACTCTATATACAAAACGTACGAGATGATCTGCTGCGCATTTGCAGAACTTTATACAGCTCAATTTCAACTCGTCTACATGGGTGGAATGGTCTTCAGCTTGGGATTTGTTCTATGATTTATTCCACGTATACAGTGCCCAGATTAAGTACTGTATGGTATGTAAACATTTGTTTTACGACAAAAACAGATAGATGCGTGCCCTTGAATCGTGTCACGTGTCTGTTCTTCGACTTATCCAAAGAATATAACCCGGTGCACTCCAAGGAGGATTACTTTCCTATTATTAGAGCAAAAGCCATTGAAGCAGAAATTCACATCAGGGCTCTAACATTTCTTGGAAATTGCAACATCGATCAACTAACAACCATATCTAGAATACTGTACGCAGACACGAAATATGCAATATACAAAAGCTAGATTCCTCACAGGAACTTATCCCAGATAGCAAGACAACGTCGGCGCAATATTCTTTTTTACAATGTTGCCAGACCACTGTTAGTAGTCCTATGTTGGCCCACGGTCATTTTGCTCATCGGCCCAACGTTGGTCCAACATGTTGGCATACTGTTGGGCCACTGTAGGTATAATTGTAAGCCAACTTACAGCCAATATTGGTAGTTCGTTGTTTAGATGACCCAATGTTGAAATGATGGCATTATTGTTGGGCCAACGTAGATAATATTAAAAGACAACTAACAGTCAACGATAGACAGGTTGATGACGTTGGCCCTTCATTGGTTAGAATGGTAAGTCGGATATTGGCGGTTTATTGGTCTAAAGCTTTTTTTGCTGTTGATCAATTGTTGGCTATACTAGTAACTTACATCTATCAAAGCAAATTGAATGAATTGTTGGAAATACATTTGTAAATCACACTTATATTGACTTTCCCCATGATTGTTTGAAAATGTATTTACACACTTTGTCCTGCATTCATAATGCATACATTTAGAAAGAAAACATTACAAATGATTCCCTATAACATGATTTTTATATGAATTTAATTTTCAAAAGGTACAAAATAAGTTTGAAATAGATGATGGTGGACATTTCTGGAAAATAATTACTAAAAGTTTTTAATCCTGGCTTGCTTCCTCAGTCCTTTTGTTGTCTTTCCAGCTCTTTCTTTTTTCTCTCCCTTTGTCGCCTCCCCCACCTCGATCTTTGACGTACCTCAGCCAGTCCTTGATAAATATTTCGATTTCATTATTACTCCACTACAAGATTTGTTTATCTTGACAGCCTCTGATTGAAAATACAAATAATCTGGTATTGAAAACAAAGCAAATACTGGTACAGAATCCAACATATAGATCATGCAAGGTGAAGATAACGAACAGTGATCAATCTCATAACTCCTACAAGCAATACAAAATAGATAGTTGGGCAAACACGGACCCCTGGACACATCAGAGGTGGGATCACGTGCCTAGGAGGAGTAAGCATCCCCTGTTGACCGGTCAAACCCGCCGTGAGCCCCATATCCTGATCAGGTAAACGGAGTTATCCGCAGTCAAAATCAGTGTGCCAAGAACAGCTCAACAATCGGTATGAAACACGTCAGACAGCATTTGACCCAATGCGAGGTTGTATTGACGAACTAGATCGTTATAACGACCATAGAATTTGCGAAATGCTGACTTCAATCGAGACTGTTGAAATCCCTGTACCATCAACTTGTTTGTCAGTAGCTTACCTCGATTTAAAAACTGACTATACCCAGAACAAGCTCTTGCATATCGAATCAGTTGAGATATATAAACACCATAATTATGCAGGTGATAATGGAATATTGCTACATAAATGTGGGAAGTTGACGATGGAGAAGCTGAAATCATCCCGTTTGTCATACAGTTGAGTTGTTAGTTTGCCGTTAATGTCTACTTTCAATAAAATAACATATAGATCATATAATTAAATCTTTTAAAGACAATAATGTATATTACAAGTGCATATTGATGTAACCTTAAACCAATTCTGTATAAGACCAATTTATACAACTAGAATATGCAATTCAACTCTGTTCTGATTGTAACTTTGCAAGATTCTGAAAAAAATGAGCAAGTGCAATAATAGCTCCGAAAAATTCTTTATTCTTAAAAACAGTTAATGAACCACTTGAAAAAAAGACGCGATCGGTCTAATCTTGTAGCCATGCATAAGATTCACAACAATTTAGTTCCAGTTTAACTAAAGAATATAGTCCCCATTATCAAAAATGCCTCTTGTAATTCAACACATGGAACTCTTCAGATCACAATCTACCTTTTTGCAGATTAGAAATATTTAAACAATCGTCTACACCACAAGCTGTTCGCAGACAGAATTCAATAAGTAGGGAAGTAAGGGAAACAAAGTACATTAGTAGTTAAAAAAACAACCTTACATTTCCATTTATAATAAAGAAAGCACCCTATTACTTTGCTGTGGGGAGGCGACTTCCGAATATGATACGTACAAAATCAATGCATAAATGTATTTTGAAATTTGATTTATATAGATCGATGCAATATATATCATTTCTAGTCCAAACTGTGAATAGGGTCTTCAAAAGGATACCCACCATTTCGTTTTTGTTTGTAATACATGTAGATACACAAATGCAAGATTTTCAATGACGAGATGGATATAATCGATTGATTGTGAACAACTTTCGTTTTATCAATATTCAGTTGGGGTGGCGAATCTCTTTCTGAAGAGGAAAATATTGTAGCGGGCAGTATAAGAGGGAACTTATACTGCCTCGCCAGAGAGCTAGCTTTTCCAATGATGTGGTGGAGCCTCTCTCTTGATCACGAAAGTTAGCAATGGCGAGCGCGATCAGCACTTGGCTGGGTGGCCGTTACACGTTACAAAATGGTGGCAGCTTAGCGACTCTGATATGATGTTTGGTAGGAGACCTTCTTCAGGTAGAGTGTCTTCGAAGTTCTGGATGCGGACGTAGTTTCGTCCGGGGACGACGGGTGGTTGTCGTCGGTAACGGCGGATGCCGTTGGTGAAGAGGTGCCAAACATTCAGAGATAACTCACGCTAAACTTAGGGACGAAGCTTCCCCGAGCGGGAGAAAGTGTAACGGACAGTATAAGGGGGGGGGGGGGGGGGTATTGCCTCGCTAGCTTTTCTAGTGACGTGTAAGAGTCTCTCTTGATCACCAGTGGCGGATTTAGAGGGGGCGCAGCCGGTGTTTTTTCAGCAGGGCATTAAATGATTTTGCTTAAGTCGTTCATCAAACTCAAGAGAAGAATACGTTGAATGAAACACATTGGAATTGATAAGCCATTTTGTTTGACCCATAGACCTTGAACTTTGACCCACACAATACCTATGCCTTGGTTAGTTTTAGAAGTATGAAAAATGAAATGAGGAAATTTCGAATTTATGTTTCTTCTCATCTGCGTACAAATATCGGATATGCTTTTAAACTTGTACAACTTCAGGTAGAGAGGTAGGTAAATTGGTAGTTAGGGTACTTTTGAAATAAGACAATAATAGCTCAAAAAGTTCTTTGTACCAACCACATCTTTTACATCAGTAAAGTATTTGAATGTTTCATTCTGCAAAACTAACTCATTCAAGGTCTTAATGCCTCTGTCAACCCAATTTGTATTCAAATTCCATTTTTTTAATATCAACTAAGTTTCTTATATCTAAATTCAAATAATCTGTAGCAGAAAGGAAGCTTTCTTTAACTCTTGATAGAGCTTTAAACACATCTTTCCAAAACACATTGTCAATATGATTTACAAGTTCATTAAGTTTTTCTTTGGATAGGTGAAAAATGAAATTCACATTTCTAAGATTTAAAATACTATGCAACGTGTTGCCATATACCCTCATTATCAGCAAGGTACCTTTTGACCCATTTCAGCTTAATATAACATATAAAAGATGCCAAATGTACCATATTTAGTCCCCCTTCATCATAATTACCCACAATTGTATTTCTTTTCAACTTTTCTACCTTGTATCCCCAAATGAATTAAAAAAATATTTTATTCAACTCTTCCAGGGAATGCTGAAAATAAGTGTATGCATGAGCTTTGGGATTGCTAAAGTTTTGATAACTGTGATTTTACCTATTGGAGTTAAATCCCGTTTAGTCCACAAACCTGGCAATTTTTTAATGGCATTGATTTTAGACTGATAATTACATAAAGCCATGTCTTCCAGATTTTTTGTAAATACTATTCCGAGGAGCTTAAAATTGCTATTTCCCCATTTCATTTTCAGATCATTACACAAAGTTTCCGCCGAACCTAAGTGATTTTTCACTGCCATCTAACGTTAATAAAGAGTCGCCCGCATACTGGCCTAATTTGTTTTCTTTTCCAGCCACAGTTACACCCTTAATATTTCGATTTTCTTTAAGTGCTTTTGCCAACAATTCTACTGTAATAATAAAGATATATGGTGTCAATGGATCTCCTTGTCTACAGCCTCGTTCAAGACTGAAGAATTTATACAAGTTTCCATTGTTAATTATACAACTGGTACTAGAGGTGTATAGAGTAAGAAACCATTTTACAATAGATTCCCCAGAATTGAAGGACTTGAGTGCCTTTACAATAAAATCCCATTCCAATAAATCAAATGCTTTTTCAAAATCTAATAATAATAACAATCCTGGCTAATTTTGGTTTTTTAGATAGTCAATCAAATCATACAAAAAACGAGTGTTTTCACCAATAAACCGTCCCTTTATAAAACCCTTCGGAGAGTCACTTATGATCTGTTATTACTGATACAGAAGGTGCACATAGTAATTGCAAGTGTGAATGAGCGAGTGTAGATTACAGTTTGAATGTTTGTATGTATAAATGTGTTGAAAATACAAAAATAAAACATTTTTTTTTAAAAAGTAGGTAGGTAGGTAGAGAGGTAGGTAGGTAAGTAATTCCCTGCCCGATAAACTAAAATTTATTTCATACAGATGTAGTTTGCATAGGAGGGGATGAAAGCGGGGGTGTCCCTCTAGAGCGAGACTTCAAGAGGGTGTTATGGCTCTGAATGAGTCTTCCCCCTGGGGGTAAGGTTTATTCTATAGCAAGTCTGCTGGGGGGAGGCTCACTCTAGAGCGAGACTACCGGGGGGAAGGCTCACTCTAGAGCCAGACTTCTGGGGGGAAGGCTCACTCTAGAGCCAGATTTCCGCAGGGGGAAGGCTCACTCTAGAGCCAGACTTCCGGGGGGAATTCTCACTATGGGGGGAAGTCTGGCTTTATAACACCGCCGCCCCCCCCCCCCTAAAATTTAAGGTAAATCGCGGTATCTTGTTTCGGAAAATGCACTAAACGATAAAAGAAGCAATAATTTCT
This sequence comes from Ostrea edulis, assembly GCF_947568905.1. Taxonomy (NCBI): domain Eukaryota; kingdom Metazoa; phylum Mollusca; class Bivalvia; order Ostreida; family Ostreidae; genus Ostrea; species Ostrea edulis. The sequence continues at coordinate 24,152,930 of NC_079172.1, read as the reverse complement.
TCCACTCCCAGAGAAATAAATGACAAAATCCTTTAATTTCTTGAATTACTTTATTGGGAGAACTTAATTTTTTCCAAAAACCCCTTAAAATTTGGGTCATTTTATTAATTTCAACTTAGTAAAATGATAGAAAATAGTACAAATGACTTAATAGGAGAAATATTTCAAGCCCCATAAAATCTGTAAAATCCAGGACCCACTGCCTCATAAAGTGCCCCCCCCCCCCCCGTAACCACAATTCCTGGATCCGCCCCTGATCACGCAAGTTATGCTGCGGCGAGCGTGATCAGCACTTGGCTCGATATTGTTGTCCAGAAATATATGCACGATATTGGTACATGTAGCTTTGCTTTAAATTTTACTTAGAATTAATATGCAATCATTAAATTGTAACAATGTAAGCGATAGACTTTCCTCACACTTATGAATATTTATATAGTCACTTAGATTATACATTGTATACAGGTAGCATGTGTGATTGTACATGTAAATCATCTAAAGCAGAGTAGGATCTAAGTTTTGGAACTTGTATCTAATCCTTTTGTCTAATTGGCAATAAAATACGTTCAAATGAAATCAAACAACTTCTTACATCCAACGGGGACCAGACTAACTGGTGTGACCTCGGAAGAGGTTTTGGATGCAAGGTGAAGATAGCGAACAGTGATCAATCTCATAACTCCTATAAGCAATACAAAATAGATAGTTGGGCAAACACGGACCCCTGGACACACCAGAGGTGGGATCAGGTGCCTAGGAGGAGTAAGCATCCCCTGTTGACCGGTCTAACGGCATCAGAAAAAAAATCACTACACCTAGGAGACGCAGTGTGTACACAAATAGAATGTGTCTCAAGACGTTTGTGACGTAGTATTCACTGTGGGAGAACATTTTTACGTGAACAAGTCCAAAGAAGTCGAAAGTAAATCCTCACTAACAGTAGTCTGACCCACAGGCACTTCTTTCTGTATATAACTTATGACCTCTGTATATTATTAATAACTATTATTTACAGAAACAAGTGCCTGTGGTCTGACCCTATCTCTCGAACTACCGAACTGTCGTGCCCGAAACGTCGACACCGAACTCCTGAAGTGTCGGCGCCAAACTCCTCAATTTGATTAAAATCAGATCTTTGATCCGCTCCATTATTGGTATGTCTTGTAGCGACATAACAATAACGGAGCGGATCAAAGATCTGAATTTAATCAGATTGCAAACTCCCAAACCGTCGTATATGCCAAGTCGTGAACTTTCGCGTTCCCCTATTTCTCATCAAACATTTCATAGTCTTTTTAAACTTTATACCTATACGATACCGAACAGGAGAGCAATGCCCTCAACATATATATCTATACTAGGTGACGAAGGTGTACCTTCTCAGAGGTGGAAATTACTAACAATAAGCGACGATGCTGTTACTCGTCCACGCTGTATGGTAACTGTGGAAACACGAAACACACACGCGGTAAGCTTGGTTTGACTTTTCCCCCTGAGTAATACAAGAGACCCAGGGGCCTTATAGGTCACCTGAGTATCATGTAACAACCTTCCAATGTTTGAATTAGGTTTGTGTTTAAATATAAGAATTTTACTTTTGGATGGAAGAAACATTGAATAGCTATGTGGTCAGCCCCGCCTTTGCACCAGAACCCCTGACCCAGGGGCCATAAATTTCAGTTTTGAAAGAAGCATCCTTGATCATCATTATCATACTATTAGTTTGTTTACTTAATACCTAGCAGCAGAGGAGAAGATTTTCAAAGAAATAAAATGCATTTTCACTATATGATCAATAGGGCCCCACCCTAATACCAGAACCCCTGACCCAGGGGCCATGAATTTCACAATTCTGAAAGAGGCATCCTTGCTCATCATAACCATGCTATTGGTTTGTCTACTTAATACCCAAGGACAGAGAAGAAGATTTTCAAAGAAATAATGCATTTTCACTATATGACTTATAGAGTCTCACCCTAGCACCAAAACCCCTGATCCAGGGGCCATGAATTTCACAATTTTTAACAAGAGGTACTGTGAGCAATGCTCACTAAGAATACCCGTTTACCCCAATCTCCCAAAGGGTGTTGGTAATAGGTATAAACTACCTCTTTTCTGAGTGTTGCTACTTCGATGTCCAGTGTGCATGACCTTTGACCTTTTCACCCCAAAATCGATAGGGAACATCTTCATCCCATGAGTAGTCCATATGTATGATATGGTGACTGTAGGTGGAAAGGATAACGCTTTAGAGCCCGGAAACCATATTGCTACTTCAATGTTCAGTGCGCGTGACCTTTGACCTTTTGACCCCAAAATCGATAGGGATCATCTTCATCCCATGGGTAGTCTATATATGTGATATGGTGACTGTAGGTGGAAAGGATAATGCTTTAGAGCCCGGAAACCATATTGCTACTTCAATGTTCAGTGCACTTGACCTTTGACCTTTTGACCCCAAAATCGATAGGGAACATCTTCATCCCATGGGTAGTCCATATGTTTGATATGGTGACTGTAGGTGGAAAGGATAACGCTTTAGAGCCCGGAAACCATATTGCTACTTCAATGTCCAGTGCGCTTGACCTTTGACCTTTTGACTCCAAAATCGATAGGGAACATCTTCATCCTATGGTAGTCCATATGTATGATATGGTGACTGTAGGTGGAAAGGATAACACTTTAGAGCCCGGAAACCATATTGCTACTTCGATGTCCAGTGTGCTTGACCTTTGACCTTTTGACCCCAAAATCGATAGGGAACATCTTCATCCCATGGGTAGTCCATATATATGATATGGTGACGGTAGGTGGAAAGGATAATGCTTTAGAGCCCGGAAACCATTGCGTCTACAGACGGACGGACAGACGGACCACCCGATTCCAGTATACCCCCCCCCCCCCCACACACACACACACAACTTGTTGCGGGGGGTATAAAGAGGCATCCTTGCTCATCATTACCATGCTATTAGTTTGTCTACTTAATACCCAGAGACAGAGAAGAAGATTTTCAAAGAATTTCTACATTTACACTATATGACCAATAGAGCCCCACCCTAACACAAGAACCCCTGCCCCAGGGGCCATAAATTTCACAATTTTGGTAGAGGGCTCAACGCTCATTATAATTATGCCCACAGTTTGGCTTCTTGATGTCCAGGAGTAAAGAAGAAGATTTTTTAAAATTACACTCATTTTGATGGTTTTTGCCCCACCCCTCAGGCCCCAGGGGGGCAGGGACTACGAATTTCACAATTTTTGTTGCCCTCCACCCACAGATGCTATATGCCAAAATTGGTTGAAATTGGTTCAGGGGTTTCAGAGAAGAAGCTGAAAATGTTCAAATGTTAACGCACGACGAACGACGACGGACAAAAACAGATAGCAATAGGTCAACTGAATAATTCAGGTGACCTAAAAAGTCACCGACAGAAAACTGCGATACGTTTAACGGTTAATGGACAAATATCCTTGAATTGCGATGCAAGATAGAATCGTAATAAGACATGTAAATCAGACAACAAATAGAGAATATTTCTGCTGTTTCTGACACGTTTTAAATATAGTCCATTGCATAACTTTTCTTCTCGGTATAAGACCATTACTTAAAGTTTTAGGTGTAATTTACATATTGATTGAATATTGTTTAACGTCTTTCTTGAGAATATTTCACTCATATGGAGACGTCACTCACCATTGCCGGTGAAGGGCTGCAAAATTTAGGCCTATGCTCGGCGCTTACGGCCTTTGAGCAGGAAGGGATCTCTATCGTGCCACACCTGCTGTGACACGGGGTCTCGGTTTTTGTGGTCTCATCCGAAGGACCGTTCCATTTAGTCGCCTCTTACGACAAGCAAGGGGTACTGAGGACCTATTCTAACCCGCATCCCCACGGGACAACTTACATATTAAATCATTTCAAATCCAATATACTTTTTAGTCAGAGGTATACCTTCATGTCTTTTATTCGTCGTTCATTTTCGAATAATACTGTACACACATTTTACCAGTACCGTCGCCATTAAACTTTGTATGATGTTTTGATTTGAGTAAGACAATACAAAATAGCCGGGTGCAAATAAAAATCACGTGTGTTATGAAATAGACAGTTTGTACGAATTCGACATCGGCTATCAATCAGTTGAGGCCATTCATGCAGACTGAATGTCTATTATACAGCTAAGACAACAAGATGTGTTTCTGAAACACTGATTTTTACAACATTTAAGTGAATAATATTCAACGTACTAAGGTCAGAGATCAATCACAAGGACAACAAATTTGGTACCAATGAAAAGGTCTTCTCATAAGAAATGTATATGCTAAATATGAAAGCAATGTCTTACGGTTTTTAAAGCTATGGCTAATATTAGAATGTTCTAAAAGTAGGTCAAAAGTCAATGTAAATGTCACCAGGTCCTAGATTTTGGTACCAATGGAAGGTCTTGCCACAAAGAATACACAAATATCAAAGCTGTACATCTTATATTGTAAAATATATGACCAAGGTTGAATTTTTTTTCTAGATTTTCAAAACCTAGGTCAATGGTCAATTTCTAGGCCACAAGGTCAACAAATCTGGTATGTTTGAAAAGATCTTTTCACAAAAAATACACACGCTTAATATGACAACAGTACCTCTTACAGTTTGAAAGATATATTATAATTTTCGAAACCGCCGCGGTAGTCTTGAGGTTAGAGCGTTCGCCCCGCATGCGGAAGACCGGGGTTAAAATTCCGGTCGCGACAGACATAAGTCGTACAGTTAGTGACAGTTCCATCGTCAAACGCTCGGCATCGGATGTGAATGTCGAGGGTCCTCGGAGATGACCTTAAAATAGGATGTCCCGTGTCACAGTAGGTGTGACACGCTAAAGAATTCTCACTGCTCATTGGCCGTAAGTGCCTAGCAAAGGCCTAAATTTGAAAACAAGATACAATCCTACAATAATAATTTTCGAAAAGTAGGTCAAAGGTCACCAGGTCAACGATATTGGTACTAATGTAAAGGCCTTGCCACAAGGAATACGCTTTCCAAATATCAAAGACGTACCGTTTATATTGTATAATATATGACCAAGGTCACAAAGTCAACAAATCTGGTATCTTTGGAGAGGTCTGCTCACAAAAAATGCACATGTTTGATTTAAAAACAGTATCTCTTACGATTTGAAAGATATATTATAATTTTATAAAAGTAGGTCAATGTAACCAGGTCAAATATTACCATTGGAAAGATCTTGACAGAAGGGAAACACATGCCAATTTCAAAGTTATACCTATCATATTGTAAAATACATGAATGTGACCAAGGTTAAAGTTTTATTTTAAGATATCCAAAAATAGGTCAAAGCATGTGGTCAATGTCAAGGCCACAAGGTCGACAAATCTGGTATCGTTAGCAAGGTCTTCTCACAAAAAATGAACATGCTTAATATAAAAACAGTACTTCTTACGATTTGATGGTTATTTGTTTGTTTGTTTCACGCCCCGTAGATAATTTTTCAATCATATTGAGACGTCACCAGTTGTAGGTGAAGTACCACGAATTCATACCTATACTTAGCGTTTACGGCTGTAGCAGTGAGGGTTCTTTAACGTGCGAAAGCGTACCGTGACTGACACGGGACCTCCATTTTAAGGTCATATCCGAAAGACCCGTGATTCGTGATCACTTCTAAATGCCAATTTGAAATATATGACTGATATTAAAATTTTCTAAATGTAGGTCAAAGGTCAATATGTAAGGTCAAAAGGTAAAAGATTTCGGTGTGAATGGAAATGTCACAAGAAATACACATACCAAATATGAACGGTATATCTCTTGTGGTGTAAAATTTATGACCAAGGTTAAAGTTTTTTCCACAGACAGACAGACGGACAGGCCAAAAACTAGATTCCCCCATAGTAACCATGTATCTCTGAGGCATTTTCTGTCATCAAAAGAACAAATGTAAAAATTCAGCATGCGTATCCCTCGCCAACATTCGTAGAATCTCCGTGTACTTCGTCGCTTTTCTCGCCTTTTTTTTGTATGACCATTATACCTCATACATTTATTTAACTTGAACCAGATGAACCCTTAGAAGATGCCTTCATATTTAGTTCATATTGAGAGCATGATTATAATAATAACCAGACAGAAATTTGTTGCGAGCAACGAAAATGTCTGTAATTATGTAATGCAATATAAAAACCAACCGTCTACTTCTCAAATGGTCCTCTACAAAATGTTCTTCGATAAAGAGATTTAAATTAAAAAGCACAAAAATATCAAATATAACGTCCCTAAAGCTACATTGGTAAACAAAATATTCTTTATTTTTGAGATAAGTGCGATATGATTTAGATATGCTCTAGAAATCCTTTTTAGTTTTTGAGACATTTAAAATACCTTTAGCCTCTCTCAGCTCCCCATTTCTTGTCTTGTCCCATAAACTTCACATCGTCGAATAAGTTGTCATTATTTACGAAAATGATTTAAAACTTATAATATTTTTTTTTTTTTTTAATTTCGAGATAAATTTGAAATTCAACTTCAGGAGCTTAGCTGGACAATAACTTCCACGGAACCGTACTACAACTTTCAAACTATGAACATAGAGAACAACAATTTTGTAACATTAATCAATGATGAAAACGTACGAAATGCAAGATATAAATAATTTATATTTACAGCACTTTCTTTCGTTTGTATGGAATTTATTGTACAGAGGGGTGTTGGTAAATTTCAAATACCTTCAATGACTTCTTCTGACAGTCTGTGGCATACATGTAGGTCATGAATTCGCTAAATCTTTTGAAGATTTATTCCCGAAAATTGAAAAGCTAACTATGCCCAAAGGCTCTTTCACAATTCCAAATACCTTTATAGAATTGTTGAAGACAGAAATTGAAAACATGTCAATTTCCAAAAGCTAATAAGATTAGATGAAATTTCTGAAAGTGAGTATTGATGTCAAGGCCGATATTTTGTGTTTTATCATGAACTTTTCTATACAGGAGGGTGGCATACGTTGTAAGTGAATGGAACAAAGCTAGAGTTACCCCGCTTTTCAAATCTGGTGATCTTTCCATATTAAGGAGGTATACTACATTGTCATAATGGCTGACTTCCTTTCAAACGTGACTGAAAATATCAGCAATACATATATATTCCTTTTAGATTCAATCGCCTAGCCGATTAGCTCATTAGATTAGCGCGTCGATTATTAAACTGTAGATCGCGGGTTCGATTCCAATAGAAATTTTTTATCAATTTTTTCAGATTACTTTCTACGAAAACTGCTTTTTTGGACTAAATAAAGTGAATTTGAAAGTTTTCAATTTCAAAATATTGTTGCACGCAGCCTCCACCTTTCATCCATATTTGGTGTAGTATTCCTCCTGAACAATTACAGACCTGTTTTTGTTTTACCTATCATGAGCAAAATTATGGAAAGACATATTTTTAACGCTTGTTACGAGTATTTGAATGCCAATAATTAAGTCAATTAACAGAACATCAATCAGGCTGTAGACCAAACCATTCACACGAAACTGCTTTACATAATATCACTGACAAATAGCTTTAAAAAATTATGATGAAAGGAAATTTGTAAGTGTACTTTTTACTGATCTTAACAAAGCCTTTCACACGGTGTATTGATGCACAAACGTTACCTTTACGTATATGTGAAGATACTCTTAAATGATTTCTTGTTTATCTACACGGAAGATCACAATGTGTCAAATGGAAAAGGGATACATGGAAAAAAGTTACATCATAAAAACACTTACAAACTAGAGCAAAACTCGTTGCAAAGCAACGAGAGGTCTTCTGTCGGAGCTGTGTGACATAAAAACCTTGAACTTGACTATATGTCCTTGGGTCAGGTCCTAATGCAGCCTCAGTTAACATGAAAATCTGTTGTAAGTATGAAATCTAAATGTTTCTTCATTACTTGATATGACCAGGACGGGGTTTGTATTTTCTAAAAAGTGAACTTGACAATGTGACCATGGGTCAAGGCCAGGACATATTCTTTGATCATATGGAAACTTTTTATCAATATTAATTAAAACACACAGTGCGCACAGAAGTCGCGTATGAATTTCACGCCAGGGGCACGTACCGAAGTTACATAATTTGGACCAGGAGTTCTGAATCAATGTTTAATCAAAGTCATTGTTTTTAAACAATACAACAAATCATTTGAAATGAGACTGGCCGGCCATGGGTTTCTGAATATTCTATACGCATGTTTAGATTTGCATGGTTTAATCATGATTATAAACTATTGATTTCAAAACGTGTTCAGAAATAATTCGTTATGATTGTAAAATGTATCCATTTTCTTTTTCACAACGAAGAATTTGAGTAAAGCTTGTGTGTTCAGTTAAAGTAGTGTGAAATCACAGATCGCTATTCCAGCAGTGATGAATCTCCGATATTAAACACACATTCAATTAGTACGGCGGCGTAGAAAGGCCAAGTAAAAAAAAATTATTATTCGTTCGGACGAATTAGTAATTCGTTTGGACGAATTATCAATTTGTTCGGACGAATTAGCTATTCGTTCGGACGAATTACCAATTTGTTCGGACAAATAAGTTATTTGTTCGGACGAATTAGCAATTCGTTCGGACGAATTAGCTATTTGTTCGGACAAATTAGTAATTCGTTCGGACGAATTAGCAATTTGTTCGGACGAAGTAGAAATTCGTTCGAACGAATAAGTAAATTTGTTCGGGCAAATAAGTAATTTGTTCGGACGAGTTAGTAAGTTTTTCGCACGAATTTGTAATTAGCTATAAGGCAACGCCAATGCCGTAGTAAAACATCATAAAGTGGTGGTTGGGAAGCACAAAACTTAAATTGGGGCACATGCTAAAATGGGATTCAATTCCAAAATTTTCCATATAAACATCATGAAGATGGTGACGGTAAATACAGTAAACTACATAACCACCTCAACCCCTGAAATAACAAGCTAAAAATGACAAAAAAGTTTTTCGATAGGACAAAATGATATATGCTGTCTTTATAGAGAGCTCTGTAGATACATGTACCTGTAGGTACATGTATACATACATATACAGAGATCTATAAGCTTGTAGGGAGGGTTGGCAGCGGATACTCGTCAGGGACGTAGCAACAGGGAGGGACGGGGACAGGAAGGGCCTGGTCCTCTCCCCACTTTTAAAAAAAATCTTCCCTTTTTTCTTTTTTCTTAATTGCATTATTGTCGTCCTATACAAAACTTTAGTTTCTTATTGAATGTGTTGTACAGAATTTGATTTGATTTGATTTAATGTTTTCCGCCACACTCAACAATTTTTCAGTTATCTGGTGGCGCCCAGTTTTTATTGGCGGAAGATACAATGTACCTGGGAAGAGACCACCGACCTTCCGAAACAGGGAAACTTTCTCACTTACCGGCGCGAGCGGGATTCGAACTCGCGCCGACAGAGGTGAGAGGCCGTGAAATATTGAGCGCGATGCTCTAACCACTCGGCGACGGAGGACCTTATCGTTGTACAGAAAATTTTCATTTAATATACTTTTGCCCGGGGAAGGGGGGGGAGGGGGTTTGAGGCCTACCTCAAACTTTTAAGACTAAGCAAGGTGTAGGGATTTCCACAATTTTTAGCTCGTTATTTCAGGGGTTTTTTTTGGGGGGGGGGGTATGAAGTTTACTGTATTTACCGTCGCCATCTTCATGATGTTTATATGGAAAATTTTGGAATTGAATCCCATTTTAGCATGTGCCCCAATTTAAGTTTTGTGCTTCCCAACCACCACTTTATGATGTTTCACTACGGCATTGGCGTTGCCTTATTTATAGCTAATTACAAATTCGTCCGAACAAATTATTTATTTGCCCGAACAAATTTACTTATTCTTTCGAACGAATTTCTACTTCGTCCAAACAAATTGCTAATTCGTCCGAACAAATAACTTATTTGTCCGAACAAATAGCTAATTCGTCCGAACGAATAATATGGGGGTTTTTTTACTTGACCTTTCTACGCCGCCGTAAATTAGACATGATTGAGAAACGAACTGTATATTAAATTGCCTGACTCAATGCTCTAGAATTTTGAATTTAAAACAAATCAAACGTAAGACCAGGGACGTATAAACAAGTATATACATCCCCGGAAAGACTGAATTATTCGAAAAATCCAATATGATCGAAAACATAACATTCTGTGTTATATTTAGGACGACAATGTTTACTTTGTGTACATGCCCTGGTTCACACGCGATGGTTCCTCGAGTCGGTTACGTAATTGTAAACAAAAACAAACCCCGCGGTGTATGTAAGATGCGTGTAGTTAATGACTGAGTTATTCTATGCTTGAAGGTTTGTTTCTTCAATTAAATATATCGTTGTGTTTATAACAAACGTAGAGGAGATAACCTTTTCCTCTTTTTTTCTTTGGAACGATTGTTTATATTAAAGCTACTAAACAATAAAAAAAACAAAGTTGTCGATAGATGATTTTTAAAGGAACCATAGATCACGTTAAAACCTTATTTTAAAAGAATATTAGCATTTCATGAAGTCAAATTTATCAATTAAAGCAAGTTTATTTAAGTTATACATGTACGCATATGTTTCCCCCTTCACCTACCTAATGATACGGTTACCTGTTTGCGGGTCAAGCTTTTTACTCATATATAACACAATACTCGAGCAAAATATTATGTTTATCAGATCTATAAGATGTTAAAGAACAACTTTTCCAGCAAAAGCCATATCGAAATATTTACCGTTTTTGAGTTATAAAGCGAAAACTTTGAAGATCCCCAGATCCCTAATTTAAGGGGCCAGCCCCTTTTAAGGGATATTAAAAGAAAGCTCTTAACATTTTGCACAACTTTTGTTCTACACGTCTTAACAAAATATTTTTAGTTTAAAAGATACAAAGGAAAATATGTGTAATTTTTTGCTCCTTTAGCCGTCCTAATTTTTTAACCCTGTCAACCACCATTTCGAACGCTGTAATCAAAAAACAAAAAACGATGTGCACAACTACAATGCTCCTACTTTTCATTTTCAATGCATTTTCTGCTCAAGCTTATACAGTCTCGGAGCCTTTGTCTGGAAACCAAAGCCCCTAAAATTTCATTCAAAGGGGAATAACTTGTGAACAGAAGGAAATTTCTGAAATGTAGTACATGATTTTAAAATTGTTCTGTAAAGTTTATAAACCCTGAAAATTTGAGCAAAATCCATGCAGAAATGAGCGAGATATGAAGCTTCAAAGTTAGCGTCTAGGGGAAAAAAAAAAAGAAAAGAATAATAAGAATAATCTTAACCAGCACAATCAGTAGAAGGTCTTCCGTTGTTACGGAAGACCTTAACAAGGGTACCTGTAAAGTGCGAAACGAAACGAAATCTACTGCAACGAAATGAAATTTACCGAAACGAATCGAAACCTACCAAAACGAAACGAAACAGATTGTATAACCCAACTCTTTTAATTATAATAATTAAAAATGGTATCTTAGGCCCCCGTGAAAGTTACCACATATAATAAAATTCCCTTCCCTTTGATGTAGGCTTTCGGCTTGACTGATATAAAGTTTTAAAAGTTGGAAGGGGACGGGGGGGGGGGGGGATGAGTAAGCACAAAGTACATATCCGATGTTGATTAGATACCATGTGCAATTAGTTTCGGATCCATAAATTTCAGAACGACTACGGATATCTCCGTTTACCTGATCAGGATATAGGGCTCACGACGGATTTGACCGGTCGACAGGGGATGGTTACTCCTCACAGGCACCTGATCCCACCTCTGGTGTGTCCAGGGGTCCGTGTTTGCCCTGCTCTTGATTTCATATCCTTTATAAAAGTTATGAGATTGATCACTGTTCTTTATCTTCAACTTTTCATAAGTATAATAATCATACAGAATCTATAGATAGGTATGTTTTTGGAATCCTTTGTTTCCTGTAGAGTCAACATATATAACATTTCTAAAGTTTGATGACAATATCCTGGATATCAATGCACATGCGAAAAAGAACCTACCTAATATCAATATTCAGACGCGAATACTACTTCACACATTGAAATGGAGATTAAATTTCGTAATTTTGAGAGATCTTTAAAAAATTCACAATACTACATCCTTACATTGTTTTAACGTGTGCGAATAGGATCGTTTCAATAGGAACAGTTTTTATTGCATTTTAATGGGACGGGAACGCTAAGCTAGTTTTATTTCCCTATAGCAAATAATAATACCTTTTTTTCAGTCAGCAAAGGTGCCAGTTCCCTATTTCTGAAACTACATGGCCTGCATGTAATTTTTTAATCACAGAGAAGTATGTAAATGCTTATTGAAAAACATATATTGAAACATTAAATTTGAACCATTTTTTAAATCACCCTTCCTCTCATGACCGCATGCTCAAATTCAGGAGGGCGATGGTACGGTGGCATGATGACCTATTTCGATGACGATGGTAGTATCGTAGTATCGACATTATTGCATCGCCAGCCTAACAATGTACCATCGCGGCAATGGTACGATGACAGTGGCAAAAAATAGGATCCCCACTGCACATAATTTTGTGCTCTTACTGCTTTTAAAAACAGCGTATTAATCGTCTCCCCAACTCTTTGTAAAGCCTGCGATGCCTGATTTGTTCGTTAATTAGATATTGAGTCACGTGATACCTTGACGTCATGCGAACTGTCATCGATCATTGATGGAGTGCATCTGTTGCTCAGATATTCCTGAGGGTTGGTTTGGTTTTTTTTACCTTGGATTTAATACTCACCACCACATGTTCGATTCATTGACGACTGACTGAACACCCATGTCTTAGAACTCCTCCATTATGACGACACCCACACTGAGAGGCCTCTGGAGGATAACTAACGAATTGAAATTATGGTATTTCAATGTCTTTTTAAATATTCCATAGACACTTAAGATATACTGTATATCTGACATATATAATTTACAACAAACAATTAAAACGATATCCATATATGTAATAATGAAAAGCTAACACCTTATTCCATCAGAGTTAATAGATACACAGCCCACAGAGAGTCGATCGTCGCCTACAGAAGGTTTTTTTTAATTGTCTACAGAAGGTTGGTTTTTGCTTTCTGAAGGTTTGCCCGCACCTACAGGTTTGTCCGCATGTACAGAAGGTTTGCCTGTACCTATAGAAGGTTGCTATTGCTTTCAGACGTTTTTCCTCACCTACAAAAGACTTGTCATAGCCCGCGGAAGGTTTGGACAGTAGATCTAGCATTAACATGGACTTGTTGAAGATGTCATACTTATTGGTCAGTTCTTCAGATATCGAACTTACTGGTCAGTTCTTCAGGTATCACACTTACTGGTCAGTTCTCTAGGTATCACACTTACTGGTCAGTCCTTCAGGTATCACACTTACTGGTCAATTCTCCATGTATCTCACTTACTGGTCAGTCAGGTATCACACTTACTGGTCAGTCAAGTATCACACTTACTGGTCAATTCTCCAGGTATCACACTTACTGGTCAGTCCTTCAGATGCTTTTTAAAAAACCCTTTCAATTCAATAATGACTGCAAAAACACTGTGAGAAGGAGCTGGGGATCGACATAGTAAATTCACTGGAATTTACCAAGGCTAACAAAATAACTATCTATTATTATACTTATAAATTTACTGTTTTCCAAACTCAACTGCGCATACCCCCATCATTAATGTTAACAAATAACTGGTAATTATCCGAAAATGAAATAACTGCGTTTTCTTTGTCAAAACAAATTAACAAAATGAAATAATTCATTTGCTTGCTGTTATTGAAACATAATAAACTATTTTCCAGTGTATTTTTGATTCTGTTTGTGGTAATCTATAAGTAATAATGTATTTATTTTTCCTACATCGATCTTTGTTTAGTGTATGTGTGTATATATTGTAGACAAGGTATTAAAACAGTTATTTCATGCCTAATTGGGAAACAGTCAACTGTTGTCCCTCGGAAGCGGATATGACCTGCGAAATGTTGTCCGAGGCAGTAGTTTCCCTTGTCCCACCCCAGGACAACAGTATTTGTTTCTAAACTTATTTCTCTGATAATATATATTTACATATTGTAATAATTCTGAATCCTCTGCCATTTGCCTGTATTGTACACAGTATACCTATGAGACACAAGACTCCTTTGGTCAATAAACAAATAATTATACAATTATTGACTGGGTTCGAGGACAACAGTTGTTTTGTTTGACCCAAAAACGGATCTGCTACCCGAAGCTGTAGGCTGGGGCATAACAATTTTGACCGTTTCCCAATTAGGCACGAAATAACTGTATACCGTAAATAAATATGTACTTGTATGACGTTGTTATATTATCAATATTTTAAATTTAAATATTGAATTAATTAAATTTATGAAATACGATTTAAATTGATATGAAATGATAACTGTGATGAAACGTGACGTACCAGCCTTATCCAGAATTGTTTTGTTTCGATACATGAATAAGTTTTTATGAATTCATAATTTATTTAGGTTATGATTTTAGTATTTTGAAACGTAAATAACTTTATGTCTGTTTTATATGACGTACATATATACACATTATTTGAATCCCGGGCGGGGCTTGCATACACATAATTCTTTTCTATTAATTACAAGAAAAACATTACTATTTCCAATCATATTTAAAATCACGGGGATATATGCATCCGTAATATTGTAAGTATAAGAATTTTCTGAGAGAGAGAGAGAGAGAGAGAGAGAGAGAGAGAGAGAGAGAGAGAGAGAGAGAGAGAGAAAGGATTACAAAGCCATTCCTAATATGTACATCTATCTTGTTCCGCTACACCGATTACTGTACAGAAATATGTACATATGCTTGTATGACCTTCTAGGTTTTCTTTCTTTTTTTAAAAAGAAAATTCCCATAATTATTTTCTGAATAATTTGGGGAATAACATTAATTTTCATGTGAGAACACAAAATTTCATTAATCACTAGGCAAACAAAGTTTGATTTATTGGTCCGAAACATTCTCAATATATATATGTAACATCTTTTGATTTTCCAGTATCCCCTGGTTTCCTTATTTTGGAGGGGTTAATTGACGAAGGCCGCGGAAATAAACAGGATTATTTGCGTGGTAAGTGGATATAGGTCTGTGATATATATATATTTTTTTAATTTTGTTCATTGCTACATAGCGACATTGTTTTTCTTTCAACGTTTGTTTTAAAATCATCACTGGGTCAAAGTTATTATCGTTTCTTTGAAACACAGAAATACCACCAACTTTTTTTCATAGTTTGAAGTTAAGTAGTAATAATAATGTCCTTTATTGAAACAGGATAGCACAATTAGTTTAAAAACTAGTTTACATTGTGGTCCTGAAAACATATATACAGACAGTAGTATTATACAGATACAATATGAAATAGTATATGAAGGTATGTTGTATACATACATGTACGCTATCTACATATTTAAAACTGAAAATAAATAAACAGATAAATTAAAAAAAAAAGAAGTAATAAAACTGAAAATAACAAAAAACAAATCTATATGGTTTTAATTTTCCGAATGAACAGAATTTCTAAGATAAGCGGATTTTAAAGTTTCCAATGTTGGGTAATATTTTAAAACTTCTGGCATATTATTCCATAATTTTGAACCGTAAATTGTAAAAGATCTTCTAAAATATCGTGTCTTTGCTCTCTGGATGTATAATAAATTACTTTGACTTAATCTGGTAGATCTACTGCTAATTTCATGAACATACTAAAAACATCTAAATAACCATGTAAAACTTTGAAGACAAGAATGATAGTTCTATATACAAAATGGTCTGACAAGAGGCATCCATCTAAGTTGCTGCATCATTTCTGTTGTAGGTGTATGAAAATTTCTATTTAAAATCACTCTAGCAGCTCGATTTTGAAGTTTGCATAATTTGTAAAGATCGTCCTTGTTTTTCATATTGCCCCAAACAGTACAACAGTAGTTAAAATGAGGAAAAACAATTGTATTAAAAAATTTCAGTAATAATTCAGTTGACAAGAATGAACGTAATCTAGATAACACACCTATTTTGCTTGCAAGTTTTTTGGTTAAAATTTCAACATGTTCAGACCACGTGAGACATCTGTCAATATAAACACCAAGTAGTTTTGCACATGATACATTTTCGATGGCGATATTGTCCACTTTTATCGAAAGTTTTCTACAATTTCTTAATCTTTTCTCTGTACCAATTATCATGCACTGCGTTTTCTTGAGATTGATTGTAAGATTGTAAGTAGTAATCTAACAATTCATTGAGTGGGGTAGGGTGGGGTGGGGGGTGTTATATCCCATTTGAGAACTTTTCACTGATATAAGGACGTATCTAGCTTTAGGTGGCATAATTCAATGGTATATAAGAATTTACTGTTCAAAAATTACATAGGATATATATGTATTAGTAGTACATGTATATCGAAGAGATTTTGATTTTTCTGCAACCGATGATCGGAAAAGTATATAAAAATCATGAAAAGGTAACTTTAACAGTTTTATACGGTGTAATCAATTGTATATTATTATTATTATTATCATCATCATTATCATCATCATTATTATTATTATTATTATTATTATTTACTTTTTACCAGAAATACGTTCATAGCGTTTTGAAATCATCTCAATGAAATCAAATTTCAATAAAATCAGATGAAAACTAAAACAAATTTGTTAGCTGCTTTCATCGGTGCAGTGAATTGAAGCATGTGCTCTGATATATTTCTAAACGATAGAAGAAGAAAAATCATTCATGAAGTTTTAAAGGAATTTCCATTAACTGTCCATACGTTTTAATACGACGGTTTTTAAAACTGATTACTTCTTAGATGACATGTGTATTGTTTAGCGTGTATACAGCGTGGATATCCCTCACAGTGGAGAATCGGCTTCTGTACACACACTAGTGTTGTGATTAGATGCACTCACATTTCTGTTATCGACTTCATCACCTGTCACTCGACATAAACGTGTTCAAGATACAAGTCGCCTGCGACTGAAATACCCACCATGGAATTAGAGCGTGGGGAATATGCTCCTGCCCACCCAGTCGATAAAGGGTGGGCCTGGGCTATACTGTCAGGTAAGACTTTTTTTGTCGATAGTGCAAAGTGATGATACTTATATTTTTGCGTTTACAATGAATGTTTAGTAGGCATGCAAATTAAATGACTGTGTCCTTGTGTGTACACGTGCCGCAGGTACTCTGTTAATTCATAATTGTCCTATAATTTCACCCTTTCCCAATTAAGCTGTCAGAGTTTTAGTTATAATGTTAAACGCCCCGTTTTCATTTGACTCCTGAATATTGTGGAGGCTGTGTTTGAGGGGAAATAAATATTCTGGGATATATTGATCATCAATAGTATAATTCATTATGTCCTGTTTATATGATTGAAAGGAAGGAAAGGTACATCCTAGTAAACTGTTGCATAACAAGGAAATCAATAACAAATGGTACTTTTAAATGAATGCATTACATAGAGAATAAATATCTATAGTCACCTACTCTATTGAAAGTCTACACTGTCTGTTGAAATTCGTGATTTTCAATGAATGAGAGTATCAGATATCTAAACGTAGTACTACCCGCAGTGGCGGATCTATAGGGGGTTACAATATCTTAACGTAGTACGACCCGCAGTGGCGGATCTATAGGGGGTTACAATACCAACCCCACCCCATCATCCCGGTTGAACATTTTAAACAAACGTAGTTATTTTTGTCATTTAGGGGTATTCAGTCCCCCCTTTCTTGGAATAAACTTGGGTCACAACCAGCCCCAACCCCTGATAATTTTTAGACCCGCCCCAAATGTGTAAAATTAAGCAACACACACACACACACACACACACACACACACCCCGAATATTTGATTTCTCTAAATGGTCATATGGTTTCAATTCACTTTCAAAAGCAATGAAGTGTTTTAAATACCACAGAAAAGGAACAGATTTAATTCATATGTTGGACATGGTCTTTGTATTTCAGCATCCTTGGGTGCCATGATGATATATGGAGGGATACACCGTGGGTTTGGAATTTTATTCGTAGAGTTCCGAAAGACTTTTAATTCCTCCTCAGCCAATATGTCTGTGGTGGTCAGTATCCAGATAGCAGTAATGAGCCTCTCAGGTAAGAAACGAAGGACTTCTAAACTAAATAATACATCTTACAAGTCAACGTAAACTTTAACGGTTTTCATATCGATCAGGGGTTTTCTTAATTCATGGTTAGTTTGGAGTCTGGGAAGATGTCGATAATCAGAAATTACCCCCAGGGTTAGTTATAATACAGGCTTTTGTTTTATCTGAGGAGTCATTTTCCTCCTTTGAGTAGAATCCCCGTTATCTTAATTGAAGTAGAAACACTCAGAACGTTCAAAAACCGTTTGACTTTGTCGTTCTCATTGACTTAGTAAATGGTTTGACCCAAATTTGCTACTACAGATCATGAACAAGCATAACGATTATCTAGATAACCTCGTTTAACCGACTTCAGAGTTTTGCAGGATTTAGAACTTACATCAGAGCTGAACATGTTTTCCACAACTCCATTTTTAAAAAAAATCTAATAGCCTATGTCATGGATTTCATATTGTCACAACTTTTTCATAGCATCATTCCTTGATTCAAAGGTCACTTAAAAGATTATTTTGCTGACTGACAGAGTGGAAATACGTGCATTACGCCAGGTCGATGATGGCGATATTTTGACGATGAAGGTTGCTCATAGTGGTTTTAAAGCATATTAGAATTAGTTTGGTACAACCCGCATGTACGTGCGAAACATATTCCATTTCAGTGGCGGATCCAAGAACTTTTGAAAGGGTTGGGGGTGGGGGTTCTATCATTAATAAAGGTTTTCAAGGGGGGGGGGGGAGTCCCCAAAATGCGTTATTTTTACCTTTTCAGCAAAATTTTCTGACGAAAGGGAGGATCTGTCCCCCTGGAATCCCCTCTGGATCCGCCACTGCATTTAAGGTGTTTGATGTATCTTACTGAAGATTTTCTCCAGCTCAATATCGCAGGGTGATAGGATCATCGTGATATTAGAGGCGGTTATCCCAGGGTGATAGGTTCATCATGACATTAGAGGCGGTTATCACAGGGTAATAGGTTCATCATGACATTAGAGGCGGTTATTACAGAGTGATAGGTTCATCGTGACATTAGAGGCGGTTATTACAGAGTGATAGGTTCATCGTGACATTAGAGGCGGTTATCACAGGGTAATAGGATCATCGTGACATCAGAGGCGGTTATCACAGGGTAATAGGATCATCGTGACATCAGAGGCGGTTATCACAGGGTAATAGGTTCATCGTGACATCAGAGGAGGTTATTACAGGGTGATAGGTTCATCGTGACATTAGAGGCGGTTATCACAGGGTAATAGGTTCATCGTGGCATCAGAGGCGGTTATTACAGGGTGATAGGTTCATCGTGACATCAGAGGCGGTTATTACAGGTGATAGGTTCATCGTGACATTAGAGGCGGTTATTACAGGGTGATAGGTTCATCGTGACATCAGAGGAGGTTATTACAGGGTGATAGGTTCATCGTGACATTAGAGGCGGTTATTACAGGGTGATAGGTTCATCGTGACATTAGAGGCGGTTATTACAGGGTGATAGGTTCATCGTGACATTAGAGGCGGTTATTACAGGGTGATAGGTTCATCGTGACATTAGAGGCGGTTATTACAGGGTGATAGGTTCATCGTGACATTAGAGGCGGTTTTTCTTGTTACCTGTTCGAGCTTCTTCATTGTAGTGTGTATATGTCTCTCAGTGAAAGTGTGTTACGATAAAGATTTACAAGTAGTCGTTGTGACAAACAGACACTCTTTCATTTTTGTTGTGATCACAAATGAAGATATATTAATAAATGTTTTCAGGAATATAATGAAATATGAAGGTATTAATAAATTGATCTTCTCTAAGTAATTCTTAAAATATCACGTTTAAAAGTTTTGAACGCGAGATTGATGACAATTTCCAGGTAGCAGAAAATAAATGTGTTTTTTTTTTTTAATTGTGATGATTGATTGTAGTTTGTTTTAGAAGTCTCCCAAAATTAGATTGTCCTTTATCAACAGGATTTGTCAGTATAACAATATTAAATGCGTATGTATTTCTGGGAATATTACGGTGCATATGTTACAATTCTAACTTTCAGAAGCACGCACCTGTTGAATCTAATACATTCTGCACTTTTGGTGTTGCTTTACCCCAATAATTGCCTCTGTAAACGAGGGCATGGCAGGGTATAAAGTATATCAGAAACACATTCTACTTTATCAAACAAAAAGTACTTCACTTATTCATCACATTCTCGCACGCCAGAGTTTCAGATTACGCTACCCTCCGTCAGGAATGTGATGAATAAGCAATTTACTTGTACTGTTTGAAGAATCTTTTTTATGCTGTATGAATATCTACTTTTAAAAAATCCACAAAGACATTCTGTATTAACATTCCTACACATCTACGGGGGTTTATTTTCGATTATTTTTGTCGTTAAGCCGCGAATACTAGCATAATACTAGTATTTAGTTCTGACAAAATTGTCTATTGTTTGTGTTAATTTGTATGGCTTTTCGCTAAGGAACAAATGTGTAGTTTGTCCGTATTATGGGTGTATGAAAAGAATAATAGTTTGGCGGAGTGGACTGTGCGGAAATTCCTCTATGCATACATTGTTTCGTATCCTCTATAATACAAATGAACTGGACATTTATTTCTTTTATTCATATTTTGAAACCCTTTTAATGCAAAGTTGAAGGGTCTATTGCATGGTACAGTGTATATCGAACATTGTAAACAATTACACAACAAAGATTTATCATTGACAAAACATTGGTGGATGTATATATTTCTAGACATAGGCCTCACGACGGATGTGACCGGTCGACAGGGGGTGCTTGCTCCTCCTAGGCATCTGATCCCACCTCTGTTTTGTCCGGGGGTCCGTACTTCCCCAACTCTTTTATTTTGTATTCCTTGTGGGAGTTATGGGATTGGTCACTGTTCGTTACCTAAAGATGTATAACAATAGTCTTCCGACAATAAAGTATCGCTAAAGTTTTTACAGAATGTAAAATAGAATTGCAGACCAAAAACGAAAACATGCATGCACATGATATAACTGTTACATACGACATAGTGAACATGCAAGGTGTCCCCTTGTATACTACAATATGATTTTGATGCACAGTCGCAAAACTTTTAAGCATTATAAAAAAATTAAACATTCTAATCTAATAACTCTTTCCAAAGAAACACCGGAATTATAATATGACATCTTTTATTTAAATGGAAACAGAAAAAAAATTAAAATACCCACTTTATGGGGGGAAAGAAGCATTTTAACACTATTATTCACGTAAGAGCATTTATGGTGTTTTAAAAAATTATGAATATTCAAACATGATATAGACGGACGATTCAAGTGTGTTATAATGAGCACATTATTTGAGGAAAATATATTAAAATGTCCCTTGTAAATACAGGTGAAATTAAGTGTGGCCAATATATCAGTCCATTGAATAAAAGTGAATGAAAGTAAATTTATTCAAGTGTTAGGTCTGTTTGAAGTAAGAAACTGAATTGATTGTGCCGTGGTATGCAAATGAATAGATTTTCACCCCTGTAAACTCGAGATCGTTAACCCTGGCGCGATCGGTAAGGCAATTGCATTTAGTTTGATACCGGGTAAGTTTTTATGTCATTTATGGGTCGATGCTTTAACTAGGTAAATTTTACAAGATAGCAGTATAGTAGTGACAATTTATGAGACTTAGTAAGTACTTACATTACCGGTATACCCTTACAACACACTACTGTAAGATAATTTCGATGCAAACTTTTAAGCATTCTAAAAAATTTAACAATGTAAACTATTTCCTAAGAAACACACCGGAATTCTGATATGGCATCTTTTATTCAAATGAAAACAGAAGAAACAATTTAATAAAATACCCTATAAAAAGGCATTTTAAAACACTATCATTTATGTAAGGGCACTTATGTGGTTTTCAAAAAGTCTAACAATTCAAACATGACATACACTAATAGAATATGGATGTTCTAAGTGTGTTATTATAAGTATATTATTTGAAGAGAAATTGTTAAAATGTCACTTGTAAATACAGGTGAAATGAAGTGTGGCCATAATGAAAAGGTGAAGATAACGAACATTGATCAATCTCATAAATCCTACATAGAATAAAAGTGAATGAAAGTAAATTTAGTCAAGTTTTAGGTCCATTTGAGACAAGAAGTTTGATTGACTGTGTCATGGTATGCAAATGAAGCAAATATGAATATTATATGATTTTCAGATTTTGCGTTTCATTGGATTGTAGAAACGAAACATGCTTCAGAAATGTGGTTAATGTGCTATATAGTTGATGAATAGAATGACACGATGACGTATACCGTGCTGTAATACCCGGGTAGAACGTTTTCAAACCAAAATAACTTTTCTCTTTATAAATTTATTTACCCGTAAACGCACAATGAGTTGCTTTTATTTCATACAAAACTTCGTATAAAATCGTAAATTGACATCTTATTGATAATGAATAAAAATAAAACGTATTAACAGCAGCAATTAAGACTAAATATTTGTTTAAATCTTTTATTGAGAACTTTTTAAAAACATGATATCAATAGGAATGAATCTACCGAAACAATAAACTCATTTTCTAACCCAATCGCAAATAAATCGACCGCTCCTGCGGCGGATGGTTAAAATGTCTCCATGTTCAAACAATGTAACTATCGAAAGAGGGGAGGTATATTGCAAGAGTTAATAAATCTAGAGAATAGGTAGATCACATACTAACGTAGTGCTCTGAACGTAGCAACACGGCGGGATTTCTTCACAGTGCCTTTGAAGCAACACACTTTGGAGGAACTGTACTTGGTGACAGAATCATTGCGAATTCTGCCCACTACCTACCCTATGTATACATGCCCTCGTGTTAGAGAACCTGAACATGGTTGCATCCAACACTTTCCTCTTTGTGAAATGCAGGGTCAACTCGGAGACATTACCGCATCTTGTCTGCTCTTTCCAGGTTTGTTTCTAATGACTGTGGGAATGAAGTACTTTAGCAGCCGACAGTGTGTCATTCTTGGAGGATTCTGCGTCACAACATCTCTCATACTCAGCACATTCGCCCAAAGCGTCGTACACCTGATTTTCACGCATAGCGTCTTAGTTGGTATGTAGGCATATACTAATGAAATTATTATTCCCATTATTTAGATACTAAATTGTCGATATATTTCAGGCATTGGTCTCGCGGCGATGATGGGCCCATCCCTTATCCTCACAGGGCAATATTTTGACGTCAGACGTGGAATGGCGAATGGATTTCACACTGCTGCCGCTAGTTTCGGTGCTTTTGTTTTCTCACCAGGGATCAGTTACTTCATACACACCTTCCATTTGAAGGGTGCCTTATTGATTTTGGCGGGATTAGCATTTCACGTAGTGCCAGCCGGAATGTTGCTCCGTCCACCCGAGTTGTACGAGAAATGGGCTCGACGAAGAAGATTGAAAAATAGCAATAATATAAAAGCGGCAAAGACGGCTCTTTTAATTGCCGGTCCCGATAAAGATCTCCCGCAGAAAGGAACTCTCCGGTTGAATGAATATCGTCCTTCATCCATCCACACGTCAGCAACGTTGATTCCGTCCATGAAACAGAAAGATACTATGAGTGTGCATAGCTATGAAATTCCAAAATATTCTAAAGGTATACACTTTTATTCGAATGGCAATATTAGCGATCATAGGCTAAGATTTAAGGAAAAGATATATGGAAGTGCCGACATGATAATGGTGGTACAATATGGCCAAGGATCATCTTCTAGTTTAAGAAATGACAGAAAATCAAACAGTTTATTATCAAATGCTGCGCTAACAAATAGATATACAGATCACGAGAATATCGAGTCAAGGTCAGAGTATCAGGAAGAAAGTAAAAATATTCGAAATTTTTTCAATATGTCTGTCTTTAAGAATGCTTCATATGTATTTTTCGCCATTGGATTCACGCTAGGTGTCCCAGTTGTCATTACTGTAGTATACCTCCCGGACGTCGCAAAGGATTGTGGGATTCCAAGCGACGAGGCTGCTCTTTTGGTGTCCATTTATATGGTAGGGGAAATAATTGGCCGTTGTGGAAGCGGGCTTTTCTCTGGCAAATTGATTCACCGCCAGATAGTGATTGCTTGGGCGTTGTTGATAGCGGGAATTGCTCAAAATCTCGTCCGATTTCTGTTGACTTTCTGGCTACTAGCTGTCTTTGCCTTTATTAACGGTGTATTTGGAGGTCCCATCCACGGGCTTTATGCATCAGTCGTGGCGGATATCCTGGGTATTCAGAATCTGAGAAGTGGGCTATGTGTTCTACAGATGTCTCAAGGTGTGATTTGGAGTGTTATTCTACCAATAACAGGTAAGATCCATTTACTAAGATTTTGTGAGCTTCATTTATTGATAGTAAGGTATCTATAACAGTATTCCAATTACATTTACTTTGATACGCTGTATATAACAAGAAAGGTATACTTATATTTTCAGGGTATCTTCGAGATGTTTCAGGAGACTACCTGTTGACATATCATTTCGTAGGATCAATAACCATTAGTGCCTCTATCATTTTATTTGTCAGCCATTATAAACTAAATTATAAATCACAAAATGTAGATGAATTTGATGTGGAGGAAGAAAGTGCATAGGGTTTATATAAATGTCGTTGTTTTTGTACGGTCTGTTTCGGTGATCTTTCTGAATGTCGATTATATTTTTCAGAGCATGTGTACAATGTGCCGGTATACAAGGCATGTACATGTACATGTATCATTTAGAGATGCTGTTATGTAGTGTTTGCTTTTAGCTCATCTGAGCTATCAGCTCAATTGAGCTTTTCTGATCACCTGGTTGTCTACCGTCCGTCTGTCTGTCAATAAAAGTAATACATTTTCAACTTCTTCTCCATAACTACATGACCATTTTCAACCAAAATTACGCAAAGCATCTTTGAACATAGGATTCCAAAATGTTCAAATGAAGGTTTACACCCATTGCAAAAGGGAGATAGTTAAGAAAATATGGTGGTAATAAAGACAATATGTGACATCTTTTAATATCCTTCTTAAGAATCACTAAGCCAAAAAAGGATAAAAACTTATGTGAGCTTCCTTAGCTTAATAAATGGATATTCAAAATTGTTCAAATCATGTTCCCCAGGGGTAGAGTGGGGCTATAGTAGGGGTTATATACGTCAGGATACATAGGAGAAATCTTTAAAACTCTGCTTCTCAAGACAACAGGACCATGGTTAGTCAATATTATTATGCAAACATCCTCATGTAATGTAGATTCCATTTTTAAATCTTGGTGTGTGTGTGGGGGGGGGGGGGGGGGGGGGCACAGTAGGATGAATTTTATATTGAAATCATAGGGGGAAATCTTTTCAAGACCAGCAATGTCACGGTTAGTCAAAACTATATACAAACGTTACGAGGTTGTGTACATTTCAGTTTATTCAAATCATGGCCCCGAAGGTTAGGGTTGAGCCACAATAGAGGATATTTTTTTTTATATGGTAATATATGAATATATGTTTCCCCTCAAGATCACCAGGGTCGTTATTTGTCATTATCAATATACAAGCATCTCTAGGTACTGCAGATTCAATTTTCATCAAATCATGACAAGGGGATTGTGATAGAATGGGGCCTTGATAGGGGTTCAAAGTTTTACATGAGCATTTATATATTCTTTGAAGATTTTCTCATGAAAAACAATTGATTAATCATATCAATACGCAAGCATTTCACTGTAGTGCAGATTTATATTTGACTGTTGGCGTAAATAGGAATTAAAAGTTTTACATGGGAATATATAGGGCATTTGAAAAAAAAAAACTTTTCAAGAGTAGCAAGGCAACACTAAATCATATTAATATGCAAACGTTCTGAAATCAGGGTTCTTTTTTTCATGGACCTTGGGGTTAAAATCTCGTATCAAATTTTACATAATACATGAATATGGGGTGTTTTATTTTTGTTTGTTGGAAAACAACACAATATACTTCAGAACAGCTAGGCCTTGTTAATCATATTGATACCGAGGCATCCTCATGCTGTGTTAATTCAAGTCTAGTTACATCAGAACCCCAGGGGTTAGGTTGTGTGTCATATAATGGGGTAAAACTTTGTCATGAGATTAAAGAGGGTAAAGAACTTCTAAAAATATTCTTCAGAACCGGGCCAAGGTGACTCAGGTGAGCATTGTCCCATGGGTCTCTTGTTATTTGTACTTATATGCAATAGCATGTTTTGTTATATACACTGTATGGAAGAAACTTTGGAAGATCTCAAACAATTTTGGTGGCTGGCAAAGTGTTCCATAATGTTCCACATACGGGTACTAACTGTTGCACAAGGAGAGGGTGGGGAAGCGCAATTGTTGTTTGCTTTGGTATTTTATACAAATTATAATTCTATAACATTTATATCATATAAATATATATATATAATTTTAGTAAATAAAAATATGATTCAATTTAGTGAAAACTTGTGCTACATGTACAATGATGTATGCAATGGGAATGATTTTTTTCCCTTTCTCTCTCTTTCGTTTTGGTCGGCGTTTTATAGAAATGTGCACACGCTTCATAGCTATGCTCTCGCAAAGGATGTATATGTATATAATACAGTTTAATGAAGGCATCCACTGCAGAGTATGGAACAAGGTCAAGGTCATACTGACGAGTAAGTCAAATCGTTTCCACTGAAGATGGACTGTATAGGAAGTGTCACGAAGACATCTTGAAAAGGTTAAGCTGAAGGTCAGTGTGAGATCATAATTATAGAAGATCACGATCAATATTTGGGGCAAACTTGTCATGATTTCATCAGAAAAGATGTATCTTTATATGAATCTCGGTGAAGGCACTGTCAATATAGGTCAGTGCTGATAGAGACTAGGGTTGTAGAAATGGTCAAGGTAAAGTCGGGCATACTACTTTAACACAATAGTAACAGATTACGATAGTTATAACCATGTTTTGAGGCCTTGGTTGCAATCTTCAAAAATTAAAGAACCAAGTTCGTCGGCGCCCCCTCACTGTTGATAGTAAATTGAAGTCGATTGTCAGAAATAAATTCATGGAATGGCATGTGTCTTACCGGGGTAGTTGCCCAACCAACTAGAAAAAAGTATTTTTTTAATGTAAAGGTACAAGTAGATCTACGAATGGCAGCTGTGAGGAATACCTGCGCTAATTAAGTCAGTAATTGTACAGTAAATGCGCGACAGATGTATACTAGACACACTCTCTGCTTGATTGATAGCGATCATCTTGACTTTTTTTTAATAGTCACTGTTTACTTCATAGCAATTATATCTTATTTG
The DNA here is from genome assembly GCF_947568905.1 of Ostrea edulis. Lineage (NCBI taxonomy): Eukaryota > Metazoa > Mollusca > Bivalvia > Ostreida > Ostreidae > Ostrea > Ostrea edulis. The sequence continues at coordinate 24,125,443 of NC_079172.1, read as the reverse complement.
CATCTGTGCAACATTTTGATAATGTCTCGCACAAATCATAACAGCTTTTATATCCATACAAACAAAATGTAATGGCGATGGTTCTTGTAATACTATTGGTATATAGACATATCGATAGATAAGTGTAATGGCGATGGGTCTTGTAATACTATTGGTATATAGACATATCGATAGATAAGTGTAATGGCGATGGGTCTTGTAATACTATTGGTATATAGACATACCAAGAGATAAGTGAAAAACGTAAACCAAACAGCCAACCAACAATTAGTAATGTGTAATTTAAAAACCAACGACGAATGAAAGATACCGGTATATGTATCTTTCTGACTATTGTTCACACATTTCATAAAGATACCGGTATATGTATCTTTCTGACTATTGTTCACACATTTAATAAATATATCGGTATATGTATCTTTCTGACTATTGTTCACACATTTAATAAATATATCGGTATATGTATCTTTCTGACTATTGTTCACACATTTAATAAAGATACCGGTATATGTATCTTTCTGACTATTGTTCACACATTTAATAACTTACCAGTTTGGCCCCACCATAATACCAAAAAACCCTACCCCTCGGATCATCAAATTTACAATTTTAGTAAAGGACTACCTGCTCTTTCTAAATATCCATTTAGTTTCAATTTAGTAGCAATAGCACTATAGGAGATGTTATTTAAGTGTTTTACACAAAAATACTATATAGTAAGTTTGGCCCCACCCTGGGGTCAAAACCCTACCCCGGGGGTCATGAAATTTGTAATTTTGGTAGAAGCTTCCTTGCTCATCATTACTATATATTCACTTTCTCTGCTAGATGCCCAGGAGTGAAGATTTTTTTTAAAAAATACACCAATTTTACAGTTTTTATCCCAAAATTAAGATCCCTGAGGGTGGGGGTCATGAAATATACAATTCCCGGTTTCCTTCACCTACAGATGTTACATACCAAATTTGGTCAAGATTGGCCCAGTAGTTTCTAGGAAGTACATGTAGTTGTTAACGGACGACGCACGTCACCAGACGCAGACCAATTGCAAATTGCAAAAAAAAAACGAACATTAATTAAATACGTGTACAGTAGTGTTGTCATGCTCTCGCGAAAATTGACATGTATATCTGTGTCGGGCGAAAATTGACATGCATATCTGTGTCGGGCGAAAATGTATAACTATATGAAGTTAAAGGCATTCTCCGTTAGGCGGCAAAGTAATCAGCATATGAAATACACAAAATGTGAGATTTGTACATGTGTCACATAGAAATAGGTGAAGTTCAACACTATGTGGATGTAGAGGTATGCAATAATCTTTGCTGTTTCATTGTTTTATTACCTCGATATTAGCACTTCTACAGTCGTAATTACGAGATAAAAAGTTTTCATTACTACTTCAGAAAATCGTATTAACGAGACACCAAATCATATTCTGTAATAAACGAGATAAAAAGTCATTACAAATTAAGAAAGTCGTAAAATCAAGATACTAATTAGTAAAAACGAGATAAATAGATTACTACTTCAGAAAGTCGTAATAACGAGACACTAAACGATTTGTAAAAAATAGATAAAAAGTCGTTATTATGACTTCCAAAAGTTTAAAATTTTAATTACAATAATACACCTCATCAATACAAAGTTATAAACAAAAACACTCTATTTATGAAAATTCAAAATCTTTCTTAGTTTCCCCAAAGATATATGTACCTCTGGAGGTAACAAAACTGGTCATAAGTCAACCATGAAATATCAGTAACAATCCTGTTTGGTACTTAAATGTTGTTTCAACGTTGGAAATCAAAATGTAACATTTCCAACCTCGTTTCTGTTTTGTTTGCTCTTTTACGTCTCCTTTTAATATTGAACTCATATATAGACTTGGACAGCTGTAGGTGAAGTGCCGAAGTTGTGATCTACGCGTGACATTCATAACCCTAAGGAAGTTAGCTCCTCTGAAAAGCTTTTGATTGGTTGATTTTGTATTGTTTAACATCCCACTCGAGAATATTTCACTCATATGGAGACGTCACCACTGCCGATGAAGGGCTGCAAAATTTGGGCCTATGGTCGACGCTTACGGCCTTTGAGCAGGGAGAGATCTTTATCGTGCCACACCTGCTGTGACACTGGACCTTGGTTTTATCCAAAGGATCGCCCCATTTATTAGCCTCGTACAAGTAAAGGGTATTGAGGACCTATTCTAACCCGGATCAACACGGGCTAAAACAGCTTTTGGGCACAACTGTGCAGAATACTGTCTGTTTGTGTAATGGTTCAACACTTATTCTATTGGCCCAATATATCATATATTTACTACTTAAACCTATCCAGTTGAAAATTTTTGCATGTCGAGTCCAATTTAAAAAGGACTATGTTTTGTGGCGAAAGGATTCTCTAATCAAAAAGATCTAACTTTGCACGATTTTACAATTTTTGTTTTCTGCAACATATATCATTATTAATTATAACCCTAGGTACGTATATCAACATGCATTGCATTTGTTGACTGGAGCATTGAAATAATAAAATGCTCTCTGTGGTTTTTCAAACAATATCTGAAGGTAGCAACCTTTGTAGAAACAATGCGTAACCCGTGGTATGCCAAATTTTTCTGCAATGTTTTCGACTTTCATATATCGTCAAACAAACCAACGAAAGGCATTTTATTATCTATCTTTTTCTTAATTTTTATAAACATAATATGTACTTCCAAGTACGTGAAATATATATATTATTGACATGTTGAAAGTTAATAAAACGCCTGACCTTACTTGTCTCCATATTTGGAAATGATTTCCCGTATTTGAACGCTGGTAAAAGGAGAAGGACAAACTCTAAACACATAAAAAAAAAAAACACCACCTTATACTAGTAAACGTTTCTTTTAAATTCTTTAATTTTCTCTTTCTGTTGTGTTACAAGTCGACATTACATGTCACTGCACACTGCTTAAACACGTTTGTTTGTTTGTTAGTAGTTGAAAAAGTAGTTCGTGGAATGTGTATGTATATATTCATGTTCGAACAGACGGCACTAACACGGATTTAACTAGATTGAACAAAATTATATCTTCAATGCAAATGACAAGCAATGGATTTAATGAAGCAGATAACATACAGTGAATGTAAATTAACTAGTATATTGTAAAAGTTGTGAGTCACATGTTTAAAGTTTTATTGTCCAGGGTGAAGAAGGATTACTGTATGCAGGGTTGTTTTCGCCACGAATTATTTTTCTGCCTTTATACTGATTAGTTGTGTTTAAAGAGCGATAACTCTGAATTTGCAGAGCGAAGCTGAACGTTACACACAGAATAATCACAGGGGCTGAGCCCGTTTTGGGCCCGAGCTCTGTGGTACCATAATTATATTTATGGTATCAAAAGAGTTCTGGCCTAAAATGGGCTTAGCCCCTGTAAGAATAATGAATAATATTTCCATATGAAGTTTAGACTATCAGATGTACCAAATTTCATTTTTTTTTTAATTTCATAAAGATAAATCGCAGAGAGAGAGAGAGAGAGAGAGAGAGAGAGAGAGAGAGAGAGAGAGAGAGATTTTAAATAAAATAAGAATAACACAATACTAAATTATCATAGCGACCTAATCAATTTTAAATTTAAAAAAAAAAAACCAACCATGTTAAAGAGACGAGCCTAGAGATGTTGCTTAACAAATGTCCAATGATTCGGCACGTCACAACCCAACCTGTAAAGGATTCCAAAGTGTAGGCACTGAATAGTCAAAGCGCCTGTTTCCATAATAGGTCTTAGTTGGAGTCCGGGGAACGTTCAGAAGCATCCCGTTTTCCGATCACAAGACGCGGGGTAATGACTTAACTTAATTAAGTAGGTGGGTCCAATTCTGTGGACTGCTTTGTAAGCATACACAAGTACTTTATATTTTATACGATATTGAAGGTTAATCAGCACCGATGTGATGTGGTCATGCGTTTTTGTACCACTATTCTCTATATATTGCGGATCAGAACTTTGCCACAGTAGACATAGTGAGGGTTTTATCAGAGTAAACCCCCAGATTCTTGACTATCGGATCAGACTTGATGAAAAGAAATAGCTGTCAGAGTCTATGATGCAAATAAGTCGACTTGAATACTACTAGTTGGTGATTTTTGCATACACACAAAGGCGTTTATGAAAACTTCCACGTGATAAAATCGACTTATTAGCATTATAAAACAAAAAACTATACATTTATTCCCTATAAGACTGGATTGGTCTTGAATATACCTAAAGGGGCATGGACACGATTTGAACTGAAAATTTTAAAATTTTATTTTTCCATTTTCAATGTCTAGAATGCTAAACTAATTAAGAGAAGTCTTTGTTATGTAAACAAGGCTCGTGCCATGTTTTTGTTTACATATGTTAAATATACTAGTAAACGTTTCTTTTAAATCAGATTTTTTCAATTTACAAGTTCATTATGAACATAATTAGATAGTTTCTAGTGTTTAACACATCTCATTTTGCTTTAAACATGCTATTTTCTATTAAGCAATCTACATGTAAACAAAAACATGACACGAGCCTTGTTTACATATTGAAGAATTGTTAGTGCTGTTTCTAACTTGTAACTCAACAACTGATATTAAAATTGTTGGTCCATCATTAGAAATACTTCAGTTAAGCATTGTAAACAATAAAAATGGAAAATTTTCATCTCAAATCGTGTCCATGTCCCTTTAAAGGGGCATGGAAACGATTTGAACTGAAAAATTTCAAATTTTATTTTTTAATGTTTAGAATACTTAACTAAGGTATTACTAATGATCTAGTAAAAGTTTCGATTTTTCCAATTTTTAAGTGAATTCCTAACACAATTAGATAGTTTCTAGTGTTTGGCGCATCTCATTTTGTTTTAAACAAGATTTTTTTTCTATTAATCAGTCTAATGTAAACAAAAACATGGCACGAGCCTTGTTTACATAACAAAGAATTGTGAGTCCTGTATCTTACTTATAACTCAACAACTGATATTCAAATTTTGGTTGACCATTAGAAATACTTTTGTTAAGCATTGTAAACAATAAAAATGGAAAAATAAAATTTGAAAATTTTCATCTCACCATATTCCTTTAATTCAATGGACAAGTATACACTTAAAATGTACTGGGGTTTTCAAGAGGGGGGCACAATAATGTATTAGTTTATATATTGATTGAATTAACATGTAGTTGGAAGCATTTTGATTGTACATAATAGGCAAAATGAACCCACATGTATTGCATTTAACAAGGGTATATTTCTAAACAAAGACCATGTTGCAAAGTACATGATGCAATAAAGAGATGAAAGGTGAAGATAACGAACAGTGATCAATCTCATAACTCCTGTAAGCAATACAAAATAGATAGTTGGGCAAACAGATATAAAACTTAAAACTTTTTATTTGACGATAATTTCGAGACTTTCTAGTTCGCCTGTTTCTAGGTCCGACTGGAAGACTTCTTTTCGACGTGATTTTAGGCAAATACGCGAAATTACTATCACAACAGCTGAAACAATGGCCAAGGATCCAAAGAGATGAAATGACAGCGAATAATTCCCTGTTGAATCTCGTAGGATTCCTGCAAAAATATGCATTTCAATCAATATCTTGCCATCAATATTATCATAGTAAAAGCTAAGTTGTGGATTCCCTTCATAGGCAAGGGAAATGAAATGGTAAGTAAGCTTGTGTTCTCGACACAATTTTATTTAAACATTCAGCGGGGAACTGGGATCCACCTCTCTCACTTTTTTCTCTTCTTCCCGCTCCCCTCTCTCCCGATAACATACAATGCAAATATAGTAAAGTTCACCTGCAATTGGCAAGGTCACAGACCACGATAGACCTTGAACAAGATCAAGGACATAGACACCAGTGGACACTTCGTTGTAGTTTACAGATCTCTGCATCACGTTGGCATATAACGATTGGATGGGACCTCCGCACACACCAATCACAAACGAGAAAAGGAGAAGAGGGAAAAAATTCACAAAGTACCGGAGAAGATTTTGGAAAATCCCTGCTATCATTAATGACGTAATTATGATAGCGAAGTCGTCTATGTGTTTGTATGATAAAAAGATGGCTGCTGTCCTGCCTATTATTTCCCCTATCATGTATGAACTGACTAGACTCGCGGACTGAGTGTCATTTAATTCCTTATTTAGTCCTACATCTGGTAGAAATAACACTATTATCACGTTAGATATTCCCAAAGAAAACCCGATGGTGAAAAATACAAAAGATAAATTTCGTACTATAGAGCCATTGAAGCACTTCTTAAATTTCACTTTCCCACTTGTGGAATTTTCGGACAGAAAGGAAGATTCACTTTTGTCACTTTTGTTACTTCTATCGCTGTCGGTTCGCTTTCTTGATGTGTATCGTTGTTCAAGAAAGGGTGTGGAAATCCCAAACTCATAACTTCCATAAAGAGACCCCTTTTGTAACTTTGAATTATTGGTGTTTGTCACACAATCATCCTTCGCTATGACGTCAGTTTTATCCGCTGTCTTCTGCTCCTTTTCATTGTTTTTTACTTCATTGTAAGCTTTATCAACTTGATTTGTCATTACTTTGTCCTCCTCCTCGTCATTCCGTGATTTCATTCGTTGAAGCATGGCTTGTCTAGCTAAAGGAGAAAATGTAGAATCGGATGTTGGCGAACGCGGTCTGAAAGGTTCCATAGACATTCCGTCTTTGCCAAGAAGAGAAGCCTTCAATCGATTTTTTTCAATTTTTCGTTTTAATTTTTGCCACTTTTTGTATAACTCCGGTGGTCGCATTAATACAGATACTAGCAGTAAATGACTAAGGATACCGGCTATTACAAGGAGGGACCCCTTTAAGAAGTACATGTCGATCAGACCTCTCTGTAATGGTGCACACAGTAAAGCCCCCACACAGGGAGAGAGCTGAATACACCACGTCGCCAAGTTTCTTTTTTCTCGGAAGTACTGAGATACTAGAAGGGTAGATGGTCCAATCACAATTGAAAACGAGAGACCTAAAATTAACAACCAAAATGATAATAAAATGCAATATCAGAATTACGAATTATAATTTACTGTTCAATGCCAAGAAGGAAATCGGAGATCATTAAGAGCCACCCACTTTAAAGTTTACCATTTTCAAATGTTTAAAGTTTTTGGGTGTTTTTTTTTATCCTGTGGGGATCTGGGTTATAGTACTGGTCCTCAGTACCCCTTGCTTGTCGTAAGAGGCGACTAAATGGGGCCGTCCTTCGGATGGTCTGAGACCGCAAAAACCTTGGCATTGTCCACTCATGTGGAGATATAACCATTGCCGACGAAGGGCTGAAAAGTTTAGGCCTATTCTCGGCGCTTACGACCTTTGAGCAGGGAGGGATATTTATCGTGCCACACCGGCTGTGTCAGGACTCGGTTTCTGCGGTATCGTCCGAAGGACCGCTTTTACGACGAGCAAGGGAGTACTGAGGACCTATTCTAACCCGAATCCACACGGGAAATAATTATTGGGTAAATTAGCTTTAAAACATACAAATGACCTTTGCGAATGTAAAGTCTGGGGGTTTTGTAGAGTGCATTTGTGGACAGGATTACATAATGGTTAATATGTATGTCATCAGTCTCAACTCATCATCACATATGTTTATCCATGAACTATTGCACTGTTACTTCAATTTATACTAGATCCTATTTAAAGCTACTAATTTCCGCCGAGGAAATCATGGGTTTTTTTTGTTTGGTACATCTAAGTACAGTGTACGAGGATTTGTAGGATTGCACACAATTTTATCACAATTCGGTCTCAAATAATGAACCACGGTCGATATTAGCCATTTTTAATATTCCATAAAATAATCTGAAAATCAGGAATTTCCATGTTGAGAGTCGGAAACAAAGAATGCATGCTACCAACACTAATGTTTGTTTTTGGAATATGACGTTACTTATTGGTAATATTTTACATTTTCCGTGAACATTTTCTAAAATGTCAGTTTCTGAAGCAGATTTATGCCTATTAATCACGGCAGCCGTGCACGAACTGTTTACGGTTTTCACGTTTGTGTAATTTGCAACTTCAATTAATATATTTCAGTTTCATCATGATGCTCGCACGGCGTCCATACTTTCTAAAGCCAGAAAAGTTTCTTTCTTTTTCTTTATTTAGATTGTTTTTCTTTTTAATCCATGTTTGTTCCGTTGTACAATTTTGATTTGATAAGCGGGACCATACTCGGCTTAAATTTTATCACCAATTCAAACAATTTAATTCATAATTTTAAAAATTCGCTTTTGATGAGAAATAATTACTTAGAACAAATACTGTGTAATGGTGGAACGCTTTCGTTGTTACATGTACCGATGATGACGGAGGTACCGATTAGTGCAAATAGTCACGAGAAATTTCCTTTGTTTCAGCTCATAGTTATCAATGTTATATCTAACTCCTACATTTTTATCCGAGGTTTGTGTACATTACCAGCATTGCCGATATTTGAGAAGGTTTGATAAACTTTCCTATTTTTATGGCTGATCTGTTGTTCAGCTTAGTGATATTTAGATATAACGTTGCTGCAATGTCAAACTCCTTCCATGACATCGTACGAGTATGACCCCAAGTTCAGGATTCTTTGTTAAAATTATAAATGGTTTCATATACCTAACTGCATTATTTAGTATGTAAAACATTCTGTAATTTGAATAGTTTTAAATCATCGCCAAATAGTGGTATCACATTGAATGGGTGGATATTATTAGTGAAATGTCATTTTTACAAATGTGGATCTCATGACTTAGATTTTCTTATAATTCCGGATGTAAGGAATTAACTTTTGTGGGATAAGGTGAATGGCTTCATCGATGGCGAGAATGTGTAATCTCCGAATGATATTTTAAACACATCCACAAATGAGGTTATTGTTTCTGTTACGTGTGTGAGGTCATGTCTGTCTGTGTGTTTATTTGTGGACAAGGTTACATAAAACCTACAAGGGTGGGCTTCATTCGTATTTTCAAACCAGACAAGTTCGATGACAGACAATATTTGTATGAGAACAGTTGCAGGCAAAGAGAGATAGGGAAGATATGTTGGATGTTTATAGTTCTCATTCACATAGTCTTCATCATGTTCAAAAGTAATGATTTGCAAAATGATAAATATAGTATCTGTTTTACCTAAGATTAAACTGTACGATAAAAATAAGAGGAGTCCGTCCTTGGCCATGCTGGTGAAAATGAAAGACATGACAGCCAACACCGTACCAATAAACACACACTGCCTGGCGGTGAGGAAACGTACACCATAGGTTAGGGACAGTAGACCTAATGTTAAAAAAAACATATTTGTTACATAAATACCAGGTAGAAAAAGCAGATCAACAATTTGATACTCTCCAACTAAATGTGAATGTACACGTAACACAAACAAATGAATGGAAACAATGAAAAGCTGATTTCTACAATGTACGCGGGTAAAGAATTTAAAATGCAAAGAGTGACCCGACCCAAGTCTTAACTCTTAATGTTAGAGGGCACGGCGAACAGAGCTAGCTTTGGACTGATAAAACCTGTACATTAAACCCTTTAACCCACATGGTGTATTTTATACAACTTTATAAAATCTTTATATAGAAGCTAATTCGTATTAAAGACTTAAATCAGTATACCACTAGTGTCTTAAAAGAATTAAAAGTAATACATATATGAATGATCGGTGTAACTACATGTATTGACCTATTTGTGCCTTATCAATAAACGGCAGAAATGACAGGGGGTGAAATGTGTGCGTGTGCATTTTTCGTAAATATAAAATTTGTAGGGCAAAAAGCTCATCCCATTTTGTTCCACATATTACATGAATGCCTGTATATCACCTTGTTCTACAATGTATCTACATATATCAAAAATACTTGCAAATCATAACTTCATGTATAAACGAGCCTACACCATGAAACATCCTAAATACTTAGAGATGTCGATGGGACGACACTTCAATGATCTTGACGGATACACCATGTTTCCTGTTTTTATTTGGCCATAGCCTGGCTTTGAGAATCTCTGTACCCTATATGATAATCCTGAATACTTGTACAACAATGCCTTCTGGGGCCCATGATTGGTCAATAAATATCTTGTACCTCCTACGGTAAACAGAGCAACGTGCAAAGCCACCACTAGCGATAAGAGAAAGGTCGACATCCTAAATTCAGTCTTCAATTCCGCAAAAAGTACCCCAAATCCTCGCACCACTCCTCCCCATAGGAATGTCGCAATTACTGCAGCTGCAAAACACCAAGCAATTAGCAATACCATCAGTTATAATAATGAAATAGCTATCTGCAACTGATCAATGGCAGTATGGACACTTCAATATTGATTTTGGAGATATGGAAAAAAATACTGAATCAGACTCTGTAGTTCTATGATTATAAAAAAGATCTGAAAAGTATCTGTCAACGTACCTGCGAGAATGAACCATGACCACCCCTCATCAATGGGGTGGAAAGGCGAGTCAAACTTCCTCCCAGCCATTTCGTATGAAGGGGTAATAAAAATCCTCTGAATTTAAATGTTTTACACATCAAAGTTTGTTTACGCCGTCCACTAGAGAGATGTGCGGTATTTAATCGTTACACAAATAATGTACACAAAGATTTGTAAGTCAATGCTATCATGATTTCAAGTATCATCAAGAAGTCACACCGTTTTGTTTTGACTGGAACGTAGAGATCGGCATTCAGTAAAATCCTGCCTTGTTTCGGTCCTTATTCCCGAGCGGCGTTTTAATTCACGGTTTCTCTTAAACCGTTATGTTGGCCAATAAAATATCTAAACACGAGTTCATTGACCGACCCGTAATTCTATCGCGATATCAGATGACTCTGATCACAGCAAGGCAGACTGATGAGACTAAAAATAAATACATCATTATCTCCTACATCTTACCTTCTATTAGAAGTGCACTTCAAAAGACTTATAACGTCTTCGTATTTAATTTAGTTTTCTTAGTAATGCACTGCAACAATATATCAACCATCCAAATCGATGATGTTATTTACTTGCTCTTCGTTTGACATTTATGCCGTGGAACAAGGATTGGAGATTTATAGCAGGTAGGCACAGCGTTATCTCAAGTAACCACGATGTCATAACTGGAGGCAATTTAAATAGGTAACCTAAAAATACTGGATCTATTATATAACAAAATTCTGAAAAATCTATATTGACTGTTTCAACCTCGACAAGGAATCCCCTTTTATTGCAAACTGTGCGAAATTGCAGACTACAGTGGAGCCTCGTTAATCTGGACACTTTGGTTTCCAGCAAAATTGTCCGGATAAATGAAGCGTCCGGATAACTGAATCGTATATTTTCTATCTTTACATAAGTAACCAATATATTTACTTTATTGATGCATAGTGAATTAAACACATTTTATCATTAGATTTAACAATTTGCATTAGTAAATAAATTATAATAATGTTAGCGAAATTGCAGACTACATGCATATACCCAATTATTAGAGCTCTACATTATACTGGGGCAGGTTCAAATGATACGTTAAAAGTACCCGTAAAAGAATTTTGCAAAACATTAAATGTTATAGAAACATATATATGTCCCCATTGTCGGAAACCCACGGTCGGTCGCTCTACGTTTACCTACCGTGGGTCACAAGGCCGATATTTTCGCATAACTCATTAAAATGCGTGATCTTACGTGACCTATCGAGGACCAGTGGGAATCGCCGTAAATATTCCCGGTACTCAAAGTGTCGGTTGTAATGGCGGCGCCCATGAAAGTGTGTGTGTGTGTTTTGTTGTGCCACTATCAAAGATATATAGATGAAAACTCCAGATTTGGCACCCAAAATGGCTGATTATTTTAACTAATACTTCACTTTCACATGTGCCCCCCCCCCCTTCAGAAATCCTGGATCCACCTCTGGTATGTTTATTATCATCACTGCTTCATGGCACGTGAATAAAATCAGTCATGCATGATACAATTTAAAAAAAATAGATGCAAATTTGAATTAAGATATGGTCTTACAATCCCGTTCACATGTCATTTTGTAATAAGCGTAGGTGAGACATCAATTGTGTTTACACGAGAGATGTGTTTTAGATCGAAGGTTACAAATACTGGCTCAAATTGTGCCAACAACACAACTGGAACATATTACGGCAGTACTTAATACGCAAGTAAGTTTAACATACCTATATACACCGATGAAATACCAAGTCTGTTAAAAAAACTACATTGCTCCCGTATGATGGAACTACGAACTCGTGCTGAACATGTAGACCTGTACATGGACTCGTGCGCAGTACGATAGTAAACGCTTGGTAACACAGGCTTTTTCCTCCCCTGTTTTTATAGACACAAATACACCCTCCGCTTCAATAATACAGATAAAGCATCTCACTGAAAGCTTTGTACATAACTTGTCCAACTTCAATCTAGTCAAAATCTTGGCGGTGGCCGAGAGGTTAGAGCGTTTGCCTCGCATGCGGTAGGCCGGGGTTCGAATCCCGGCCGCGACAGACCCAAGTCGTTAAAACGGGTAGCGATAGTTTCATCGCCAAACGCTCGGTATCAGGTGTGAATGTCACGGGTCCTTGGAGATGACCTTATAAACGGATGTCCCGTGTCACAGTAGGTGTGGCACGCTAAAGACCCCTCACTGCTCAATGGCCGTAAGTGCCGAGCATAGGCCTTTTGAAGCCCTTCACCGGTCTTGGTGACGTCTCCATATGAGTGAAAAATTCTCGAGCGAGACGTAAAGCAAGATACAATCAATCAATCAATCGAAAGCATGTTTTTCTATGCTACGAAGGACTGGAAATAAGGGTTTTTCATTGGTTGCATATCGCAATAAGGAATGGTAAAGCGACCAATCGCATATAGAAGCCGAGACACACCTTCCAGCAAAAATACTGGCCTTGTGACCTACGGTAGGTAAACGTAGAACAACCGAAATTGGATTTCCGACGATGATATGCCCCCTGTGTAGCAATATCAAAAGAATCACTTAGTGATAATGAAAATATGGGTTATCTAAAAGTCAGGGACAACCGTAATGACAAGTTTAATCTACTGAGCAGATATTTCCAATTAAACAGTCTTTGGAGTCATAACCTTTGACCATGTGACTTGAAAACCGATAGGGGTACTCTACTCTTTAAGGGACTCCAGTGTACCAAGTTTGATATCTGTCAAGCAAAGGTTTCTCAAGATACTGAGCGGACAGTATCCTATATCCAGAGGAATTGATATAATTTGATAACTTTTAAAGTGATGACTTAACAACGATGTTGACTACTTTTCTCTGTAATGCGCCTTCCCTCTAATCTTAACGGTATTTATAGAACGGGAATTTCCACACAGGCATTGTAAACAAAATGTATTTGTTTGATGCTACCAAAAAATAAACACACTCAAAGATATGAATAAAATACAAATCAATTTGAAGAAACAACACACATAGGCCTAGTGATAACGTGGCATAATAGTCAACTTGATGACGTAGGACACTGACTGGTAGTTCAAAGCAGACAGATTGTAAACACGAGTTCCCGATATGTATCGTCTGCTTTACGAGTTCGATATCATAACGGAGCAAGCAGCGACTGTTGATATAGGAGGTATTTTAAATGAAATTAAACTGCGTTATATGGGGCTCAGTCGACAAGGACAATTTAGATGAAGAGGTGTTGAGGTTTTAACTTGATATTGAAATGGAGCCGAGTCGCATTCGATACAACCAGTGTTCAACGTCTCCCCGAACGCAATGCAGCATACATTCAGTCACCACTTGTTCTCTTCCTTTATATCTAGTTCAACTTTTAACCATTGCACCTTTAATTTGGCGTATAATCCATTTAATTATGTTTAGTAAATCTACCTAACCTGAATGGACAGCCAGTTTTGTTGTTTTCATCATTGCTACGTATGGGTATTCCTACGCACCATTTCAGAAACGTTAATTCAAGCTTTTTGATGAGAGAAACTATTTGGGTTTTTTTTTTAATTTTAAAAACATAATTAAATGATAAGAAATAAAATTTATAATTCTTTATTTGATGCATGTATCAAACGAAAAATTGGACGGAAAACTTTTTCATCAATGCGCGTGCGGTCATCTACTCCTTAGGATATACTGTACTTGTGTTTCAAGTTTGATGTATATCAAGCAAAAGATTCTCAAGCTATTGAGAGAACAATATCTTTCTATGTCAAGTTTGACCCTTGCCTTGTGAGCTAAACATTAACAATGGTCATCTACTCTCTATGGGCAACCACTGTACAAAGTTTGGAAACTGTCACGCAGAATTCTCTAGATATCTCTGACCGACCCCCTGACCTTGTGATCTAAATATCGATGGGGGTCATCTACTCTGCAAGAGCAACCACTGTACCAAGTTTGGAACTGTCAAGCAAAGTTTTTTTTTTTTACATGTAGATACTGAACTACAGGTGCAACACATTACGGTATGCCCCCTCTTTTTCAAAGGGGGATTAAAATTGTAATATTTTTATAATGACCTTGGAGAAAGATACCGATATACGACCCTGAAAATTAATACTAACCTTCATACTTCGCTATCGATTTTCGATCATCGTTTATATGAGAGGAGAAATATATTGACCTTGACCTTGCAAATCAATACTAATCTCGCCGTATTTTAACCGATAGCAATTTCTCAGAAAGTGACTATTATGAGGCACTGATTATCTGTGAAATGCATAAAACGGTAAGTTTCTGGAATTTCTGGGTACTTTTATAATATTTTCTACTGAAAATTACTTGAATAAGCTTTTTTCATACTTCGTGTAAATTTCAGTCTTTTTAATCTCAGTAGGTTTTATGCATGACATTTTTTTTTAAAAATAAAGGTTGATATTGTACTGTCTAACACTGCTGCGAAGTCATTTTGTTACACGGTGAAGTAAGGTATTTTGCATTTTCTTTAAATTTTAATGTAGTATGGCTTTCTGGTGGACAACCTTGGTTTTTTTTAGTTTACACATACAGTGTAAACCATTTTCGGGTATGCTCTTTCTGCCTATGTAATTAGTTTTTGCACAGTAGGTAAAATGTGAGAGAAAAAAATCCTTCATTATTTACGAGTGTGGGATAGGGAAATTCCACCTCTGGAACAAGGTTCGCAGTCTGGGACGAGGCTTTCCTAAACAAACACATCAACTATCTATTTTGTATTGCTTATAGGATTTATGAGATTGATCGCTGTTCGTTATCTTCACCTTTCATTTACACGATTCTTCAAAATGGCATCCGTTGTTAATTTCACATGCGCCGATTCTGCGCAAAGCGAATAATTACGACTTTGACAGTTCAATATTTGTTCAATGTAAACAAATATGCGAATGAAACTTAAAGATCTTGTGAAAATATGCGATGCTTTGGAGAGCATAATTAATTGGCAGCCCCCCCCCCCCCCCAACCTCCAACAATCAAGAAAACTCCACCTTTTACAGATGTAACTAACACCCAAATAACAGTCTGGATGATGTGACTAACACCCAAATAACAGTCTGGATGATGTGACTAACACACAAATAACAGTCTGGATGATGTAACTAACACCCAAATAGCAGTCTGGATGATGTGACTAACACCCAAATAACAGTCTGGATGATGTAACTAACACCCAAATAGCAGTCTGGATGATGTGACTAACACACAAATAACAGTCTGGATGATGTGACTAACACACAAATAACAGTCTGGATGATGTAACTAACACCCAAATAGCAGTCTGGATGATGTGACTAACACACAAATAACAGTCTGGATGATGTGACTAACACCCCAAATAACAGTCTGGATGATGTAACTAACATACAAATAACAGTCTGGATGATGTGACTAACACCCAAATAGCAGTCTGGATGATGTAACTAACACCCAAATAGCAGTCTGGATAATGTGACTAACACACAAATAACAGTTTGGATGATGTGACTAACACCCCAAATAACAGTCTGGATGATGTAACTAACACCCAAATAACAGTCTGGATGATGTAACTAACACCCCAAATAACAGTCTGGATGATGTAACTAACACCCAAATAACAGTCTGGATGATGTAACTAACACCCCAAATAATAGTCTGGATGATGTGACTAACACCCCGAATAACAGTCTGGATGATGTAACTAACACCCAAATAGCAGTCTGGATGATGTGACTAACACCCCAAATAACAGTCTGGATGATGTAACTAACACCCAAATAGCAGTCTGGATGATGTAACTAACACCCAAATAGCAGTCTGGATGATGTGACTAACACACAAATAACAGTCTGGATGATGTGACTAACACCCCAAATAACAGTCTGGATGATGTAACTAACACACAAATAACAGTCTGGATGATGTGACTAACACCCAAATAGCAGTCTGGATGATGTAACTAACACCCAAATAGCAGTCTGGATGATGTGACTAACACCTAAATAACAGTCTGGATGATGTGACTAACACCTAAATAACAGTCTGGATGATGTGACTAACACCCCAAATAACAGTCTGGATGATGTAACTAACACCCCAAATAACAGTCTGGATGATGTGACTAACACACAAATAACAGTCTGGATGATGTGACTAACACACAAATAACAGTCTGGATGATGTAACTAACACCTAAATAACAGTCTGGATGATGTAACTAACACCCCAAATAACAGTCTGGATGATTTTCAGTTTTTAGGCAAGTTATTCAATATCATTATCTGGACCTGTTTTATTGCAAGTCATCGGGGGAAAAAATGGCTTCGAAATGTTTACTTTTGAATAGCAACCAGGATGTGGATCGCGTGACAAGCGCATTGCATAAACTTCCGGGGACCGGCAAAGTAAATTCTACCCATGACATGTAATGGAGATTCAAATCCGTCCATTTATAATTAGGAGATGCACTTCTGCATCTTTTTGTGTAATTTATGAGCAATATTGATAACCGTTGGCAGTATGGAACTGTTACCCTGTAAAACACACGACAAACTGACCACATTCCACACACGACAAACTGACCACATTCCACACATGCTGTCTCAAATACAGATTACACAGACAACGTACACAAATGACGGACGGAGTAGAGCGATTCCTACTGCCTGGTCCGTGGAATAAAGGGGAAGGAATTTTCGGTTTTGGCAGTTATTTTCGAAATTCACACAGAATATCATTATATGCGTTCTTAAGTAAATTTGATTTGCCAAACAATCCCTAATATTTCGAAATTGATTCTTACGGGCACGATATATGTACTCGATGCTGTCGACGCAGATTGCCACAATCATTTTATAACTGCCAAAGCTGCTTGTGTTTCAGAAACTACAGAAAAAGCCTCAAGATATCCTCGTTATTACGAATAGTTTACGGTATATTTACCTCACTGTTACAAATATTTAGGTATATTTACCTTGTTGACCTCTTTATCCGTAAATCCTCCCCCCGTCATGGAGAGATGTCTGAATCTACTGGGATGGAGAAGCGCCCATTGTGTGTTGTATCTCTACGATACAGCCATTTTATCAATAGCTGAAGGTTTGCGTCATACAGTAACTATGGCATGTCAAACGTTGCAATATTTGATCTTTTCCATTTGTATTGTATAATTTTCCATTTGTATTCTATATTTTCCATTTGCATTCTATATTTTCCATTTGCATTGTATAATTTTACATTTGCATTGTATAATTTCCATTTGTATTGTATAATTTTCCATTTGTATTCTATATTTTCCATTTGCATTGTATAATTTTTCATTTGTATTGTATCCAGGGAATGTTTATTTTGATTTGTTACGAAGGATTTCATTAGTTAACGTCACTGATGTACCACATCTGTACTGTAGACGTGCTTAGCACACAGGGCCGCATCGTCGCAAACCACGGTTTTGAGTCCACTCACGCTCGAATAGAAGCATCCGTGGGTAACCGACGATGACAGGCCGTAGCAATGACGGTTCTTTATCGTGCCGATACGGAATATCTGTTTTTAAGGTCTTTTAAATGCCGAGTGTTTGGCAAAGGAGCAATCACTGTCTTTGTGTCTCTAAAGCTTTGATGCGGCAATAACAGTAACGGTTCTCGAACTCACGACCTCTCGCCCACAAACCAAGCGATATATTACTGAACTACCACGACCAGGTCCTGGACTAGTTATTTTTAAAAATACTTAGCTAGCTCTAGTAATGGCGACACCCCCCCCCCCCCCCCGATCATTTAAAAAAAAAATAGAACTGTCCAGAAAAGCATGCACATTTTTATTAAGTCAGAATTCAGTAGATTCGGGGGACTTAATTCAGCCCTTGGGTCCCCACCAATTGTTAACCTCGAGTTTGGTTTGTTACAACTATTCAATGGATTAATCTTAAGTTATCGTTTATCGAATTTGGTAATGCGCGAGATGTTGAAGAGGTAAAGTTCAGGAGCCACGTTTCGCAGGAATGTACCGCATTTGCTAAGTGTAATGGCGTAACCCCCCCCCCCCCCCGCCCCCACCCCATTAATTGATCGCTTTTATGCGTCTAATGTGATCAGCATATTCAAACTAGTCTCCTATTTAACCACTGGCTGATCTAGATAATTCTGAACGAAAGGATGCAGTAAACTGCTGGATGTCTGGGGACTATCTTAAGATCCCTAGTGAATCCAGTGCAAAGCCTTGGAGGAGGGGGGTTGCAGTTGGAGGGCGAAGTCAGTGGCGGATTTAAGGGGGAGGGGGGGCGCCCCCTCCCCCCTCAAAATTTCCAAATTTAAGGTAAATCTTGGTATCTTGTTTAGAAAAATGTATCAAACAATAAAAGAATCAATAATTTCTTCCATTCCCGGAGAAATAAATGACAAAGTCGTTTGATTTCTTGAAGTACTTTATTGAGAGAACTTAATTTTTCCAGAAACCCTTAAAATTTGCGTCATTTTACTAATTTCACTTGATTAAAAATGACATATTTCAAGCCCTATGAAATCTGTAAAATCCAGGAGCTTCCGGGGACTTCGCCCCCTGGACCCCTACCCACTTGAGGCAGCCCCCAGACCCCGTGCCTCATAAAATGGCGCCCCCGTAACTGCAATTCCTGGATCCGCCCCTGGAAGTCCCCTGGACAAGTGCGTTCTGACAAAATAAAACGTACATGCATGCTTTTTCCGACATCCGTATATAAAATATAATTTGTGAAGGGAGGGGGGGGGGGGTCTCCCGGCGCAAGATTCCTCATTGCTGGCTACATGTATGTTCAACTAGTCCTATATGGAACCGATCGCGGTAGTTCAGTGATATGCCCTTTGGTTCGTAACCGTGAAGTTGCATGTTCGAGTTCTACTCGTGTCATGGCTGCATCAAACCTTAGACGTAAATATCGACAAGCGTTGACACGTTAAAGTACCCCCAATGTTACGCCACTGTGCCCATACATGTAGCATAGTAAGTCTATTTGTGGTACGTCACCTGGTGACGGCTAAATATAAGTGGGACCTAAACTAATGAAATCCTTCGTAACAAATCAAAATAAACAATCCCTCGGATGCAATATAAATGAAAGATTTTGCAATGCAAATGGAAATTATACAATGCAAACGAAAAAAATATATAATACAAATGGAAAATATAGAATACAAATGGAAAAGAATACAATACAAATGGAAAATATAGAATACAAATGGAAAATTATACAATGCAAATGGAAATTATACAATGCAAATGAAAAATTATACAATGCAAATGGAAAATATAGAATACAAATGGAAAATTATACAATACAAATGGAAAAGATCAAATATTGCAACGTTTCACATGCCATAAGTAACACTGCGCGGATATGTAATAAAAATGGCATCTCTGTTTTTCGAAAGCTTTATCTCAATTTGTACTCCCGTGATTTTCAGATTAGAATCATATTGTTTATATCATATAATCATATTGTTTATCATAATCGTCTGTTTTACCACCCGCGTCTGTTTATTTGTTTTTCAACAATCTCAACCATGCACATAATCTTTAATCGAATACTGAACATTTACAATGTATATGGAATGAAATAAAAGTTCGGAGCCGTCAATTGCAAATCTTTATTCCAGGTCAGATTGAAGATGATTAAAGTTTGTCAAATTTAACATATGTCAATGGTACAGCAGGATTTGACCACACTATGAAATTATGTTTCAATTAAAGTAATTACACCCTCCTGTGACATCATAAGATTTTGCAAAATCAATAATTTATTTTTATGCATGATATTACTACAACTTTTGTTTGGGTCTTTTCCACTGGTTATTGTAAAAATCTTGTTAAACATAAAATATTTTAAAAGTCATATAAATAACCAATTTGGTTCAAAATATTGAATCCAAGGGCAATAACTCTGTCAAGTTCATTATACAATGTACACTGTAAGGACAAGGTACGTTTGGGGCCAAATTTGGCCCCGCGTCCAAATTAAATGATATTCCTCAAAATTCTTTCATATGGTGTATACTTCCACAAAATGATTATGATGTCATCGTAAAATGTTTAATACATATACATTTATATTACAAATCACATTTTCCTCTATGAACCAACCAATTTCAGCGCGCAACACAATCCGTTCACATTGACTATGAACGGATTATGAACTAGCTTAAAGCACGCGACTGAGAGAGCGTACTATGATTTTAAAAAATAACAACATGTGTTACAAAGATCTCGCAAGTCACACCTTTGGATTAAGATTGTAAACTTACGTGGATTATCATCCCAATCTTGCGGTTTCCTACGTCCAAAATACAGTGCACCTTACAATGTTGATAAAAGGCAGGGTGAGACGAAATGTGACGTCATGTCTATGTGTTGACGTACGTCACAACTGTGACAGAGGATAGGAGTTCGTTTTATGCAACAAAATAGAAGCACAAACTCCCCGTCGAGGCCTCATTACGTCACCTTCGAATAGACCTCTCCTATGTGACGCAGCACAATATACAGATTTGTATATTGTGAGTCCGCGATTATCACGCAGGCAAATAACACTAAAGAAGTAGTTCGCAGTTAAAAGTTTGAAGATATTGATATTAAGAGCATTAATATAAAAGTATGGATTTTATTTTAAACATAAAATGATCAAAAGATCATTAAAAAGTAGGGAGATTGTTCAAATTATTGTGTAAAGTAATGAACTTGATGTTTACGTTCCAAACTCCCCGTCGAGGTCTCATTACGTCACCTACGAATAGACCTCTCCTTAATGCGTAAGTGGAAGAGTTTGGTTTGTGAGCAAACGAACTCTGGTGGAAGTTTGAATAGAAGCAATGTAAACAAACGGTGTTATAGTAAATGAATATAAATATAAGAAATGAACATCACTTTTGAGCTGTTCATGGTCAATATGAACGGATTTGGATTTGAGGCAAATTATCTGTGAATCGCAATTTGTCTCAAATCCAAATCCGTTCATACTGACCATGAACAGCTCAAAAGTGATGTTCATTTCTTAAGTAAATACAGTATAGTTTACGATAACGTTGTGTCATTTTGACGTTACTTTATGCGACGTCATGAACAAGAAGGCTATGGGCTATGTCATGATCTCAATATGAAAATAATCCAATTTATGTCACCATATGCTTCATGTTTTATTACAAAAATGCGCACTATGATTTTTATTTGAAAAGTTTAAATGAATTTTTTCCGAATGTTTTAATCAATTGTAGATGATTCGATGCGGCGGATGCTGTGATTTAAAGGACGATTAGTGTAATTGTATCTAAGAATTGTAGGGCTACGCATATATATTAATTAAATTTTACCTTTGTATTTACATTTGCATCCAATTGCATTGTTTTAATCTAAATTAAACGAATATCATATATGTACGTAGCGCGTGGTTACCTGAAGCTATTCTTGTGTGTATATGTACACTTTGTTCTTTTTTTTTTTTCCGAGCACACTTAATATGTTTTCAGCGAAGGCACACGCACTAAAAAATGCTACATTGGATTGTAGTAAAAAGAGCATGAAATTCATTCAGAAGTTATGTGAAAAGAAATGTCATAAACGAACTTCAAAAGTTTTTTAAATCCAACACATGACAATGGGACCGAATGTGAACCTTATAGGATGTGATCAGATTTACAAACAATGTGATAAGTTCTGCACAAGATTTGATACTGACACCATGAAAAATCTAATAAAAAATAATCTTGTCGGTATTATATTCAGTGTTTTAGCATATACACTTGCATCTATTTACACTCATTATATGAAGAAAAAAATATACAGGCTCATGATAATTATTTTCATATAACAAATCTTTCAATGCATTAGTATTTACGCAAAGGAAAAAAGTTTGAATCATAAATCATATTCATTGTCTTCAAACACGTCCGAAATCCGCATGGGAGAGGATCGTATATTTTGACCTTTTGCTACATGCCGATTTAGTAAGAGACATCATGAAAATACTGTCTAATGATGAATGAAGCAGAGACTGTCTATCAACAGTACCAAATTCAATCACTATGCCGTCAGTCAAAGGTATTTGTTTTCCAGCAATTTGTTGTCAAAATAGTGAAAAGTGTAAGATCTAATTAGCTTTTGAAACTAAGTTTTTTCACGATATATACTAGTCAAAAGGACTACTAGAATCTATAATTTACTAGTCCTGCTGATTTGTGACTAGTCCGGCTGCTGAAAGTAGACGGCCGAGTAACGATGCGACGAGGGGAAGAGTGCGGGAGAGGCTTGTCCCCTCTTAAAGAGGGTGGGGGTCCGGGAATTAATTTCAAAATCTAGATGCAAATTGTTCATTTGAGACAAATAAATGAAAATTTGATGACCAAATCTAGGTTCTATTTTTCCTGATTCTCACATCAAACCACCATATTTATGTTTGAATATCATGAAGAATACGTCGATGCTACAGTGTAGTACCGCATTTTGTCGAATATATGCACTTTTTTCAATGATTTTGGTGTGAGAAAGGGGTGCGTATCATTTACCAAATAGTTTTTTTTTTCCAGGTAAAACTCGGCGGTTAAGTAATGTTTCACTCGGAGACATATCGTATGCTTGTTCACCTAATCGATCTCAAGAAAATTACTACAGAACATAAAATTGTAGAAATTGTTGTACTTAACAATATGTGAATAATTAAATTATTATGAAACAGCCAATTAAGTTTCATTCGATCTTAAAATTCATATTAGATATTCATCATCGTGCAAAAGTGCCGCGATATCATCAGACCGCGATCATAACCGGCACATGTTTTTCAAAGCCATAGTTGTGTACAAGGACTTCGTCACTTGATTTTGTCAGACACCTCTTCAGGGTACTTTCTACATTCTGCACGATTTCCATGGATCTGGGAATATGCGATTTTCTTTTTGCAGTAAATGACACGCGACTGACGTATATTGTACTTCATATATCTAAATGCAGCGAAATTTCGGAGAGCTATGTTTGAATTTTTCATTTCACTACCGTCTCCAAATAATGAAAGTGTACGATTACAATACATTGAGCAATTGTTCAATATTTTTTATTTTATTTCTATAGCTTCGGCTATTTAAATTATTCAAGTTTAAACAAAGAAAATATCGAATTTTCAAACTTTAATGCTACAAAATATCATGCTTTGTTGAAATTGATACATTATTACTGCGCTGTATCGAAATTCTTGTGCTTTGTCCACAAATATTTCTAGTGAAATTGCTACCGCATGGTTAGAATGTGTACATTAATCACCTGTAATTATGTGAATTTGGGAAAAGGATATCAAACAATCGTTCCAGTTTTATACAAATGATTTCATGATAATATTGTGATCTGGTTCAGTCCTCATTACTTTGTGCACAAATTACAAGCAACTTTAATTCCAGAGGGGGTGGGGTGGGGGGGTCTGGACCCCCACTTTAGATCCGCGCATGATTCGGATATGGTCATTCAGCGATGTTTTGTGCACATGCCACTAAATGCTAAGTGACCGACGGTGAATGGGATGGTTAGAGTGTAAATGCAGGAAAAGAAAGGTCTCCTTGTGTGTGAAAATCGCGTTCTACTACTTCAACAAAAGTTCCACGATTTAATGATGAAAATAGTAACCAATGACTAACTATCATGTATTTTTAGGTAAGACTATGTCACAGAGCACGTGCACCAGTTATCGACAAATGTAAGGTGATTCTATGAACAAATAATTATTACAGCCACGTCGCTACAGGAAAATTTGGCTCACACATTCTTTTGTTTTAAGAATGTAGTTTTCCATAAATTTTACATGCGAATTTTGATTGATCCCCCCCCCTTTATGGTTATACTGAATGCTTGAGAAAATTTAAGCATGAAACGATTAGAGTTGTATATCTGTTGACATTGATTGCAAATTCAGTCAGAGTCGTTCGTTTCTACTAAAAAATGTTTTCATAAGAAATGTTTTTTGTTTATTTTTTTTTTACATACAATGATCGGGGTTCACCGGGTTTTGTCCTCTTGGAACACACAATACAAGCGTATACTTTATTTCTTAGCGTACAAATGAGTAATCATTTAGATATCTAGATATTACATCGTTCATTTATCAACTACCAACATTCACTAGTAGGGTAGATGCGAATATTTCATTACCATATATCATGAAGCAACCTCTCCTAAATGAGTTCGCCAACTTTGTAATATAAACGAAAGATCGGTGAAATTTGAATTGTTTTGATAGAAAACATGCATGTCATGAAAATACATGTACTGCAGCATGTAAATTATGAAAAATATATTGTAATGAATTGATTTTCAAGTGTATATATTTAAAGCCTGCATGTTTGGCTTGCTACTAATTCAATTCTTACGGGGAAAATATCACAGTTTTGCATTCGAACTCTCGCAGTATTATGCTCTGATGTAAAGGTACCGATTAAGCTATCGCGCTTTCATTTTCGATATTTGTAACATTAAACTTTTTATTTTATAAACAAAGACTGTATTTGGTTGCAGACGTGCATTTTTAAAAAAAACCCAGGCCAAAGCCATAATAAAATGCTAACTTAATAATATACATAAATCATATTATGTATCACGAGTGTTTTTTCACATGGACAATCATTAGATGTGTCTGACATATTGCTTAATACAATATTAGAATAGCATTTGAAATTATACATGCAATATACCCAATAAGTTAGCCTACATGTACGTTAGAATATTATGACTGGCACGGCGTCTTTAGACATGTATATAGATAAGCATTGTAACCGGCTCAGTATAAGCACACCAATTTAGAAGGATGACTCATATCATAAACTATCTATGATAAAAGAGAATATGTTATTGAACTTTGTCATATATTTGCATTAATACCATTGCGAATCCCAGTGGCAGATTTAAGGGGGGGGGGGGGGGGGGGGGCGCAGCCGCCCCACCCCTAAAATTTTCAAATTTAAAGTAAATCGTGGTATCGTATCTTGTTTAGAAAAATGTACTAAACGATAAAAGAAGCAATAATTTCTTCCACTCCCGGAGAAATAAATGACAAAATCTTTTGATTTCTTGAATTACTTTATTGGGAGAACTTATCCCCCCCCCCCCCCAAAAAAAACCCTTAAAATTTGCGTCAGTTTACTATTTTCACCTTTTCAAAAATGATAGAAAAGAGTATCCAAATGACTTAAATAGGAGACATATTTCAAGCCCTGTAAAATTGAGGAGCTTTCGGGGACTTCGCCCCCTGGACCCCCATCAGGGCTTTGCCCTGGACCCACTGGGGGCCTCAAGGCGGTCCCCAGACCCCCTGCCTCATAAAGTGGCGCCCCCCGTAACTGCAATTCCTGGATCCGCCCCTGTATCCAGATCAAATATAAAACGAGTATTCGCAGATGATGAAAATGACGTCACAGAACATATTACGTCACTAATTTCCACATGTATCATTAGGGCCAATGCCCTAGTGCATAATCATAATGATTAAACCAAGTGAAACCACATTTTAGGTTTACCCTAATTTTGAATAGTTTAAAAAAACCCAGTTTCATGAAATATTCTAAATACTATTATCGTTTAGACCAGTTTATGTGAAATTTTGATAATGCTGTT
Source organism: Ostrea edulis (assembly GCF_947568905.1). NCBI lineage: Eukaryota > Metazoa > Mollusca > Bivalvia > Ostreida > Ostreidae > Ostrea > Ostrea edulis. Next base: position 24,099,338 of record NC_079172.1, on the reverse strand, counting down.
GAAGGAAAATTGCAATTTTCTGGCGTGTAAACTAATATATATATATATATATATATATATATATATATATATATATATATATATATATATTAGTTTTAATTGTAGTAAATTAAAAAAAAAATACAAATTTTAAACTTTTATCAGAAAACAATGTGAGTATGGAGTTACCCTCAAGGTTCTGATTCACGATTTCCCCCACAATTTTGTTTTTCACTTTTAATGATCAAAATCTACTGTCTAAAGTGTTTAAAAGATTTCACATAAGAATTAAGGTTATACGTTATCACAGAAACTGATTTCAGAGAGTTTATTAGTTTTGTAAACAAAGATTGTGGTATCTTGCTGTTTACGAAATTCTTTGGGTAAAATGTGTCATCTAAAAGTTAAAATTTGTGACTATGCAAAATTGAAATGCTTTATATTACAAAATTAACATTTTACTGGTTTGTTTGTATACATGAAAAGACTATCTAGTCTTTGTTTACATAATACAGATTTAAAGCTAAAATATTGCTTTTATTCTAGAGTTCAGGTCAAACTTTTGGTTGTCTACATTAAATCGGTTATATTTTTAATGTTTAACGTCAAAAATGATTTTTTTTTTTTCAAAAATCGTGAACCAGTTCCTTTAATAACTATAGCAGGTAAAGGAAGTTAAAACAGAAATCGACTGAGTATATAAGATAAGATAAGTTTTATTCCAATTTTGGGCCCAGAGGGCATAACAGCAAGACAGTTTATAAAGAATGAAATTTCAAAAAAGAAAGTTTACAACATGAACTGCAAACTACATGTGGATATATATATATATATATATATATATATATGTGTGTGTTTAACACATTTTATTTATAATGAGTATTGTAACCCATTGATGTAATATAAGAAACTTCATTTTGGTTGTTTTCCGCTACAAATTGTTTTTGATATATGTTGAGTAATTTTCTATATATTCCAGGGAACTCTCGTAATAAAAGAATAAAACAAAGCCATGTTCTAGTCCTACCATGTGTTCATGGTCTATATCTAGACCCAGAGATTTCATTCTCTTAGCGAGAAGAAATCCGTCATCTCGAAGAGCGTCGATGTCCGCCGTCATAAGGTAGATTTTAGGCAACTTTCGGAGATCATTATCGCTCGCTAATAGTGGAGAGAAGTAAGGATCCAAAAAGACACTGGTGTCAATATCTGTCTGAGTTTTCATCGACGGCTGTGTAGATACGTACGTCTTCTGATATTCAGATGGTAGCATTTTAACATCAATAAACTTTGAATATTTTTCTCTGTCTTCTTGGGATATGTGGGCGTTTCCTACCATTGCAGAGGTTAACGGTTCATGACCAAAGGCATACAGTTGCATACAGTGAATAAGGGTATCCTTCATACAGAAAGATGTGCTTCGACGATTTGGATGCTCTAGGTAAGAAGGCAGGTTTAGATCGAAAGACTGCAGGGTAGGGTACATAAGACTAAGGAGTTTCAGCTTCGGAGTATCTTCTTTTATCAGCCTCAGGGCAGTTGCCATGGCTAAATTTCCACCAGCACTATCCCCTGTAATTGCATAAAGTGTTATATATGTAATTGTTCTCTCTCTCTCTCTCTATATATATATATATGAGGCACGGAAATAGCAATGAACTCTTAAATATACATAACTGCCCTAAGTGAAGAAATATTTGATATTAAAGCACAAGAAATTTCACTTTTATTTGAATACCCACTTCCGCCCCTAACCAGGGTTGAACTGAACATGGGTATCCAAATAAAATGAAGTGAAATTTTCTGTGATATATATATATATATGTGAATGATTAAAACTAATGGTACACAATAATACTGGTAGTTTTTATTTGAAAACGAAATAATTATTCAATTTCACTTGTAAATCGCAGTCAGATTTGTTTATTTGATATTTTTTCAATATATCTTCATATCGTACAATCTGAGTTGCCGTTTAGTCGTGCCATATGTCGATCTAGGATGCGTTTGGCTCCTTTGTTTCCACACTCGGAGCTCCTTCCGTGGCTCGTACCTTACACACTAACCTCGGGCGTAATCGGATTGTCACCATATTGGGTTTTAATGTAACAGAGACATTTTATGCCTCTGATGGGATTTGAACCCGGGTCTCTGGCACTGAAGTCCAGCACTCTACCAATCGAGCTAAAGGGTTAACCCACTAGTCAGAGCTAGTAGGAATGCCATATCACTCACACTACCACATTAACATCCACGTGATCAAAACAAAATAGTTCTCAAAATGGAAAGCATGGAAGTAGTTGAAAGGATTTAAGTGTCTAGATTTTCTTGTCTTCTAAATTAAAGGGTATGTAAAAACAATCCTTTGCAAACTGTAGTGCATCTGTAAACTTTAAATGTGATGTTGAAAAAGACTGAACAGCTGCAGGTAGATCTGGCAAAGAAATGTAACAAATCGGTGCATATTCCTACACCAATCACATCCGAGGTTTGTGTGAAGCGTAGCGGAATTATCCGAGGATTGCCTATTGCTATTTACATTTTGTGTGAAAGCAATATTGCTCCGCGTCAAATAAAATTCATATTTACTTCAAAATTATTCATAAAACGCCATCAATTTCTTTTATACAAAATTATTGCATAAGGTTGATAGTATATTGTTTAACGTCCCTCTTGAGAATTTTTCACTCGTATGGAGACGTCACCATTGCAGGTGAAGGGCTGCAAAATTTTGGCCTATGTTCGGCGCTTACGGCCTTTGAGCAGGGATGATCTTTATCGTACCACACCTGTTGTGACACGGGGCCTCGGTTTTTGCGGTCTCATCCGAAGGACCGCCCCATTTAGTCGCCTCTTACGCTAAACAAGGGGGTACTGAGGAACTATTTTAACCCAGATCCCCACGGGATCATTGTATAAGGAATGAAAGTAATTGTTCTATTTATTTTATACGATATACAGTAATTTGGGACAATTTACGCTCTTTTATAAGTCGCCTCGCAGATTCTATGAAGCTGAAACGGCCCCAACGTACTTTAGATCGTATAAAATGAGTGGAAATTACTTTCATTCCTTGGTGTGCATGTCACTGTAAATGTTATATATTGTAAAAGAAAATGGGGCAGAGCAAGGAAATATAATTAATGGTTTGAAAATGTATCGAATCGTAGAATGAACATACAACTTTGCATGTTACGAATACACATGTTCTTGACAACATGCTATTTTTCATATTTTACATGTATATAGTGATGCGCAAAATGTAGATTCATCTAAACTATCATGATTAAACTGGGGGTGAAAAATGTCATACTACAACTCGTGGTGGGTTTTTTTATAGTCATGTATGTATGAAAAATAATTCATGTTGGAGATACTTTTGTGTTGTAGTAAAGTTCAATGTGTTCTCCTGTGCTGAATGGCAAGGCCAATGACCTATCAAACAAGTCTCTTTTATATAAATCTGTATCAACCTCATCTGGAAATTTTCGTGTTTACCAGGAGTTGGATTAATTAGAGAACCTTTATACACTACACATTGAAGGGTTTCAATAAGTGTACTATTTTTATTACAAATTAATAGTCAAAAGGACAACTGTGTATTGCAGGAAGGTTTAATTTACCTAAAGATATCAAAAGGGAGCATTTAATCTTGTCAAATTAATACAGCGAATCCCTGGAAATACAAGTGTATTGGAAATTTCTTGAACTTCCAATTCTTTCTGTATTTAAAGTTATCCAAAATGATTTTAGGTAACCTGAATCACTCAGTGACCTATCATGACCTGAATCACTCGGTGACCTATCATGACCTGAATCACTCGGTGACCTATCATGACCTGAATCACTCGATGTCCTAACATAATTGGAAGTTGTCCTTGATGAGGTAATGTTTAATCATAATCAAATTACGATAAAACACAGTTCAAGTATTTAGTATTATATGTTGAAGGGGGTCAACCTGTCTGCGCACCACCATGTTTGTTTACATGTGTATCGATCTCGGACTAGATTTCTAACAGATGTTCAACGCAATATACATCGTCAAGTCAGACCAACGACGTGAAATCGACATGTACATGGCGGTATTTACATTTCAGTCAAATCCATAGATTTTTTAGTGTGCAAGCGAGATGTGAGTGACTGTGTATCAATTTCCTCATAATCAGTTATTACGTATGAAGGTATATCGCAGAATAATGATCGCGACATTCCTTTGATCTTTGCAATAACGGTGGTAGTGAATGTTCTATGTCGAGTGGTACGTTTGTTATCAAGCTTAAAATCTTTGCTCGGGTTTCGATCCGAAAAATACATTACTTTCCCTTCTAATATTGAGCGAAGGAACAGACACTACCTACATGTATATTTTCAACGTCGGCACCAGAATCAAGAATGGAACTCGGGGCCTTCCGGTCGCAAAGCGAGTGCTCTATTTATCTCATATGCAAGCTTATTGGATATGTTACCGCTTCTGCAAACTCTGAATGCGAAAGGTCGGGGTTCGAATCCCGGCCGTGACAGACCTAAGTCGTTAAAACAGGTAGTGACAGTTCCATTGCCAAACGCTCGGTATCAGGTGTGAATGTCACGGGTCTTCGGAGATGACCTTAAAACGGATGTCCCGTGTCACAGTAGGTGTGGCACGCTAAAGAACCCTCACTGCTCAATGGCCGTAAGCGCCGAGCAAAGGCCTAAATTTAAAGCCCTTCCCCGGTAATGGTGACGTCTCCATATGAGTGAAAAACTCTCGAGAGACGTTAAACAAGAATCAATCAATCTGAATGCTTTGAGAATGACAACTTATCGTTACCATTACACATGTTTTATTTTCTGGAATGATAGCTCACATTCTCCCATTAAATACAGGATCGGGTGCTATTTCAAAGAAAATGAAAAGTGTTATTCCTGTTCCAATCTTGGTATCCAGGGGGAAAAATCGATGTCATTCAAAATGACCTACATGTGATATTTATCTTGCCTAAGTAATAATTACTTCCTTGATTTACACATACCTGTCAAACCAATTCTTTTTGCATCCACTTTGTATTTCTCTGCATTTGTCATGAAATACTTTACAGCTGTTACACAGTCATCCAGTGGGACGGGAAATGGGTATTCTGGAGCGCGCCGGTACCTGAATTTGAAATTTAGATAAAGTGCCACAAATTATGACCCATGCTAAGCGCCTAGGATACTGTACCAATGCCTACAGTGATGTGGGACCTCAATTTTTAAGGTATCATACGAAAAACCTGCGAGTTTCACTTTCAACGCCAAGGGCTAAAAGAAACTGATACTAACTGTTTTAACCATTCATCTGTCAGCAAGGGTTTAAAAAGTTGAAAAAAAGATAAAATTTAAAACAAAATCTCTTCGTTAAATAAAACTGACATACTGATAAGCAATTTATGAGAAATACATTTTACTACTGTGCGAAATAAAAACGTACTCTATTGACACCACAACAAGATGAGCATGCTTAGCAACTCGTCGGCAGAATGCATCGTAGCTGTCTGTATGATATAAAAAACAAAACCATTTATATATTAAAATCCGCAATTATCTGTATAATATAGAAAACAACAATATATTAAAACCCGTAGCTATCTGTATGATATAGAAAATAAAAATCCGTAGACAGAGAGTATGGAAAGGAAATGCATGTAGCATGCATTCGATTCGTAGTGTAATTCCTTCTTCCAAAAACATCCATCTCACCTACGTCTAGATACGCCCATCCTCCACCGTGAATATTGATCAGTGCTGGTGAGGGCTCCTCGGGGAGACTGTTGGGTATATACAACCTGACGTGAACTCCGTCAAAAATCTCATCTCGGACCTGCAATAATAATATTTTATATTCCCCTCAAATTATACATTTAAAAAGTCTTCATATAAAATAATAGCGTTTCTTGAGTCGTAGAGAAATGTTGCCGTGTGCTTTCTGTAAATTTTCTCTCAATCGACTGATTGTTTGCTTGTTTTCCGCCACACTCAACAATTTTTCAGTTATCTGGTGGCGCCCAGTTATTATTGATGGAAAAGAGAACCCAGATACAATGTACCTGGGAAGAGACCACCGACCTTCCGAAAGTAAACTGGGAAACTTTATCACTTACCGGCGCGAGCGGGATTCGAACCCGCGCCGACAGATGTGAGAGGCCGTGTGATTTTGAGAGCGACGCTCTAACGACTCGGCCACGGGAGCTTTTTGTATGTACATTGTTAATATGCAAAACGGGGTAAATAGAGGCAGTTGTACACTATTCTCTTTAGAGAAGTCGAGAGGCATAGCCTTCATCGACTTCTCTTCGCAAGCATTCATGTTTTGATTCTGGAAAACGTGTAAATGCCGGAGTCGGTGACGGTTTCAGCTTCGACCGACGTTTCGACTCAGATGTGCCTGGATTTACGCAATAGACAACTTGTTTTCAAACATTTAATAGCAGTACACAAGACCGACACAAGGAAATCAAAACTTACTTGCTTTTAATCCATTTTCAACATGCCCCTGTCCCGGGTTTAAATCACAACTCTGTTTACGTCAGCCTGCTTTCTCTTAACTGGTCCCCTATTGTGACAGCTCCCAAGACCAGTTAACGTAAACCCGGGACAGGGGACATATTGAAAATGGATTAAAAGCAAGTAAGTGTTGATTTCCTTGTGACAGTTTTGTGCATTACTGCTAAATGTTTGAAAACAAGTTGTCTATTGCGTAAATCCAGGCACATCTGAGTCGAAACGTTGGTCGAAGCTGAAACCGTCACCGACTCCGGCATTTACACGTTTTCCAGAATCAAAATATGAATGCTTGCGAAGAGAAGTCGATGAAGGCTATGCCTCTCGACTTCTCTAAAGAGAATAGTTGTACACTAGCTGCAGGAATGTATTGTATTGTTTATTGGCTTTACGGCTCATCAGCATAATACATATTCAATTACAAAGTATAAACAAAAAAGATGTATACAGTATGAAAAGTGAAGTGAATATTAGAGGATGGACATACATGAAGAGAGTTATAAGTCAAGTTTACATAAAAAAGATACCAACAAAAACCAGCATATACATTAGACGATAGTTTGGCTAGATCGTAAGAGTAAAGCACTTTTTAAAAATTTACCCAGATTACAGATTTGTTTTCTATTATGAATTGACATCAATTGTACCAGTTTAAACATAGAAGCATGCGACCAATAATACTTTTTTATATATGCAGATCTGAGGTTTTTGTACAAAGGACATATTGAAATAAAATGATACTCGTCCTCAACTTCGTTCAAATTACAAAATCCATACAATCGATCTTGTCTTGCTGTGCCATTATATTATATCTACCTTGTTCAATTCTAAGCTGGTGAGCACACAATATAAATTTTGTTAAAAGATTAATAAGATTTTCCGGAATAGATTTTGTCAAGTAAAATTGAATGGTAACATTATCAATAAGGTGTCTATACAGAATACATTTGGGTGAATTATCAAAAAATTCATCTCGTGACTGCATGAAGTTGTCAGTTAAACGCTGTTTGAGACATTCTAGAAATAAAACTTCATTATTAACATAGTGGTTAAACCATACATCACCAAATCCTTTCGATAATAATAAATGCTTAACTTGGCAGCGCCAATTACAGTTCTTGTGATTGCAAATCAACATGTCAAAATATATAGATTGAAGAATACAATTGTCGGTTTTGATAACTTTCAACCAATATTTATCAATTTTTATCATACGTAAATTATACATTGGCACACGACCAAGTTCCCCGTAAACCATATAATTTGGAGTGCTCTTCTTTACATGTAAAATTCGCTTACAAAAGTCCACATGTACCTTTTCAACATCGTTACCTGGGTTAAAACCCCAAATTTCACTACCATAATTCAAAACACTTGAAACATAAGTATCAAATACATGAAGTTTTGTTACAATATTCAGTGACAGATTATCACAAATTCGAAGAATATGGTACATACATTTTCTACCCTGCTCGGCGATAATACAGCTGCAGGAATGTAAATCTCTGGAGGGAAATCGGGACAGACCAATGGGCTGGGGATCTTTCAGATTATGGCGCAGTTTTTATTTCTTGCATTGCCGCCTCAAAATGTTATGTATCTCCCTGGGTTATCCCAATTTCCCCCAGAGACCTACAGTTATGCAGCTATCATAAGACCTAAAATAGTGATGGATTCTTTAATTGTGGTCTTCAACACGACAACAATAACAATGTTGAATGATCAATTCATTTTTTTTCCTGTCTAAACGGATTCCTATTTTTGAATATGATGCAATAAAAACTGTTAAAAGTATAGACTTTAAAGGGACTGGTTCACGATTTTTTATACAGATATTTTTCATTTTTGATGTTAAACATTAAAAATATAACTCATTTAATGTTGACAGCCAAAATTTTGACCTTCTGAATGAAAGAATAAAAGCAATGTTTTAACTTTAAGACTGTTATGTAAACAAAGACTCGAGTCATTTTACGTAAACAAACAAACAAGTGAAATATTGATTCTGTAGTATAAAGCATCTTAATTTTGCATTGTCACAAATTTTGACTTTTAGATGACACATTCTACCCCAAAAATGTTTGAAATGTGAAAGATATGATAAACCTAGATCGATATCCATTTCTTTTGAAAATTTCGTAAACAATAGCATACCGCAATCTTTGTTTACAGAACAAATAATAAACTCTCTAAAATGAGCTTCTGTGATAACGTATAACCTTAATTCTTATGTGAAATCTTTCAAACACATTAGACAGTAGATTTTAATCATTAAAAGAGAAAAACAAAATTTTTGCGAAAATCGTGAATCAGTCCCTTTAAAGCTGATATTTGAACAGAAACCATGGGGCTAGGGCTGCAGTCATGGACGCAGGAGTTATCCTAGAAAATAGTTGACTTTCTGACCAACACAGAAACTAATGAACAAATTTCATTGAAAGTTTCCCAATTATCATCTCTCCGTAGTAGATACGAAAATGTCGGCAGTAGAGATTTAGATTGATTGTATATTGTTTAACGTTCCACTCGACAATTTTTCACTCATATGAAGACATCATCATTGCTGTTGAAGGGCTGCAAAATTTAGGCCTATGCTCAGCATTTACGGTCTTTGAGCAGGATGGATCTTTATCGTGCCACACCTGCTGCGGCACGGGGCCCAGATTTTCCCCGATCTCATCCGAAGGACCACCCCATTTAGTCGCCTCTTACGACAAGCAAGGGGGTACTGAGGACCTATTCTAACCCGGATCCCCACGACATTATATATATTCGTATACGCAACCGTTATAAGAGAGAGAGAGAGAGAGAGAGAGAGAGAGAGAGAGAGAGAGAGAGAGAGAGAGAGAGAGGGGGGGGGGAGGAGAAAGAAGGGATGCAGTTACAAATTACACAAATAATGTAATCTAAAGTTACCAGTCCCCCCTCCAATTCATTACATCTGTCCAAACATTAGAGGATGCAGATTTTCAGTACCCGTATAAAAGTTCTGAATGATTACACACATTTTAAAAAAGTTCTGAATGATTACACACATTAAAAGTTCTGAATGATTAAACACATTAAAAGTTCTGAATGATTACACACATTAAAAGTTCTGAATGATTAAACACATTAAAAGTTCTGAATGATTAAACATATTAAAAATTCTGAATGATTACACACATTAAAAGTTCTGATTGATTAAACACATTAAAAGTTCTGATTGATTAAACACATTAGGTGTTATTTGAGTTACAAAGGGACAGAGAGGGGGTACATCGCGATAATTGTGATAAGTAATACGGTAGTCCATTGGAGTGATATTTTTAACCGTGTACCTGCAATGTTCCGTCATCCGCTTCGCGTGATAGTACCGAGTTCAGTTCAGAAAGACGTCTAGTTACGTTGACTTCGGATCCCAAGCCAAGACTGTTTCCAATTGAGCCCTATACAATATACGGGTAGCACATTCACTACAAGATATACCGTGCAATGACAGTCAAATGAAATTCAATAATTAATAGTCTATACTTGTCAATGTATTTGATGTGATTTTTATCAAATTTACTAAATGAGTAAAATACTTATAACAGGATACATGCACTGATTGTTATTTGACTGTTTCAAATTAGTTACTTACAATGTCATACATAACCCTGACCATTGCTCTAGAAAACTTCTGCTTGATAGGATGTCTGGCATTCTCTGGGAATGGTGTGTGAAGATACAAAGCCAGGAAGATGCCAACTATCAGCCAAACCATTAGGACCCCTAGTCTGTTGTCCATGACACAATCTTCAAAAGTCAGCTACAACTTTTAACTAATACTGTCTGACATAATTCGACAGATGATAAAACATATTTCCTAAACACATGGGTGGCCAACAGTTACCTGTACCGCATGGGTCACAGGGACTATAAGCCCGTTTTTGGCCTGAACTCTGTGATACCATAAATATAGAAAGGGGTCTAACTCTGACACAGATAAACAAGAGTACTGCAAACGGTACAATATACATGTACGCCCGTCGGACAGTGAAATTCAACAAACGGTACAATATACATGTACGCCCGTCGGACAGTGAAATTCAACAAACGGTACAATATACGCCCTTCGAACAGTGAAATTCAACAAACGGTACAATATACGCTCGTCGGACAGTGAAATTCAACAAACGGTACAATATACGCTCGTCGGACAGTGAAATTCAACAAACGGTGCAATATACGCCCGTCGGACAGTGAAATTCAACCTGGAAGCATATTGTGCACTCTGAATTGATACAACACACATTCTGAATAGAAAAGCCGTAAAGTGGGTCATGGTACACCAATCCATCTGATATGTGAACTGATTATGTATTTCTCTGAGAGTGAGGTTGTGACAAAATGTTGGTGCAATATCTATCTATGATGATAAAAAGTATAGGGAACCATTTGATCTACTTTTAGTCCTGAAGTTAGTTGGTCATGGTGCACCAATTGAGTTGAAATGTGAACTGATTATGTATTTCTCTGAAAGGGAGGTTGTGACTAAATTTCAGAGCAATACCTGTGACCACACCCCCCAAAAAAACCTGGAAAACTGTTTGACCTACTTTTAACCCTAAAGTACTGTAGGTCATAGTGCGCCAATCCAGCTGAAATGCAAACTGAACTTGTATTCCTCTGAGAGGAAGCCTTTAACTAAATATCAGTGCAATATCTGTATCTGTAATAAAAAAAAATCCTAGAAAACTGTCTGACCTATTTTTAGTCCAAAAGTAGGTCAAGGATGGACCAATCCAGCTGAAATACAAACTGAACTTGCATTCCTCTGAGAGAACGCCTTTGACTAATATCAGGGCAATATCTGTATCCGTAATGGAAAAAGGCTCGCAAAACTGTTTGACCTATTTTCCCCCAAAAAGTAGGTCAAGGATGGACCAATCCAGCTGAAATACAAACTGAGTTTGTATTCCTCTCAAAGGAATCCTTTAAATAAATATCAGGACAATATCTGTATCCGTAATGAAAAAAAGCCCGGGAAACTGTTTGACCTATTTTTAGCTCAAAGATAGGTCAAGGATGGACCAATCCATCTGAAATGCAAACTGAACTTGTATTCTTCCAAGAGGAAAACTTTGACTGAATTTCAGCGCAACATCTGTATCCATAATGAAAAACTGCCTGGAAAACTATTTGACCTATTTTTCCCAAAAAGTAGGTCAAGGATGGACCAATCCAGCTGAAATAAATACTGAACTTGTATTCCTTTAAGAGAAATCCTTTGACTAAATATCAGGGAAATAACTGAATCCGTAATGAAGAAAAGTTCGGAAAACTGTTTGACCTATTTTCCCCTAAAAGTAGGTCAAAGGATGGACCAATCCAGCTGAAATGCAAATTGAACATGTATTCCTATGTGAGGAAGGCTTTGATTAATTATCAGGGCAATATCTGTATCCGTAATGGAAAAAAGGCCGGAAAACTGTTTGACCTATTTCTAGTTCAAAAGTAAGTCAAGGATGGACCAATCCAGTTGAAATGCAAACTGAACTTGTATTCCTCTGAAAGGAAGCTTATGTGTAAATTTCAGGGCAATATCTGTATCTGTAACGAAAAAAGGTCCGGAAAATTGTTTGACCTACTTATAGTCCCAAAGTAGGTCAAGGATGGACCAATCCAGCTGAAATGCAAACTCACTCTTACAATTCTTGAGGGAGATATTGTGACCGAATTTCAAAGTTGTACATGCATTCGTTACGGAAAAAAGTCCGGAAAACATGACCCCGGACGGACAGCCAGCCAGATGCACGGACAGCGCCATAACATAATACGTCTAATGACGGGCGTATAAAAACTAAACACTTGCTTGAAATGCCTAAAAATTATTAAACTAGGTACGCTCTGCGTAATTTGTCGTTTTACTTGCATATATTAATGTTTTAACTACATGCATGCCAAACAAGCCACAGGTTCCTAAAATAACAGAGATATACGTCATCGTTCTCTCGATTTCACTTGTTCATTTTTACTAGGACATTTACCGGTCCAGGTCACGGAGTCGTTTCTCGCCTATGACAGCAGCGAAATTCAGACTAGTGTGGAAGATTTCGGACCGGTCAATTAAAATTTCACATCAATTATATCCTCATACTTTGATAAAATTCTCCGTGTACGTCGTATCTGGGTCGCTTATTTTACGAAACATCAACTCCTGACTCTAACTGCCATTTTGAGAAACGCACTAAAGATCCGAAATACCTAAAACTTTAAAGAAGGGGAAAATGGGTAAAAATAATCTAAATGAAATAAAATAAACAAAAACAAAAAATTAAGAAAGCAAAAAAAAAAAAAAACCAAAAAAAAAAAAAAACCAAAAAAAAAAAAAAAAAACCAAAAAAAAAAGAAGAAGAAAAAAGGTTCAATTTCCTTCTCTAGGTGCAATATCACAAGAATAATGTTTTGATAAATTTTAAGGTATTTGAGATTTAAGTATATCGGGTATTTAGTGCTTTCATTAAAATGGCATATCTTGTCAACAGTTGATGCTGCTGAGGAAAAAATAAGTCGTGTAATGTCTACATGAAAAACTTTATTAAAGTATGAGGAAGTAAGTAGCATATAAATGATGTGAAATTTTAATTGACAGGTCCGAAATCTTCCACACTAATCTGAATTTCTCTGCTGTCATAAAAACTTTAATTCATACAAGTAAAACAACAAATTACGCAGAGCGTACCTAGTATAAGATTTTTTAGGCATTTGAAGCGAGTGGTTAGTTTTTTTTTATCTGGGTCAGAGTTTGACCCCTTTCTACATTTATGGTATCACAGAGTTTGGGCCCAAAATGGACTTAGCCCCTGTAGCATGAGTTTAGAAGGCATGCATTGCTATCCAATTCAATTTATTCTCACTAGTCAATAAACGCGACATAGAGAAATACATAGATAAATCTAATATATTACTTGCTGTTGAGGAACATATTCTACAATGGTGAAAATTAGCAAATCAACCAATTGACTAAAAAATGTAAATTTTCTGCCCTACTTTATAAATTATATTTTTGTTTTTTTTTTATAATTGAATATGACAGAACACTAAAACCAATAATTAGTTTTAAATCTCTACCCACATGACACAAGTAAACTGATGGCGTCTGGTAGTATCCACCTTTCCTTTGAGAAATTATTCCCTGAAACTTCAAAATTTTCTTTGGAAATTACGTTGTTACACTAAATGAAAAACATTTGTTCAAAATGTCTCTTATGTTTCTTCATTATCTCACTGGAGCCCAATTAAACAAGAAATGTCTAAAATATGTATGCCCCCATGGAACCAAATTGAAAAGGGTTATACACATGCATCATTTAATTTATAGTAGTGCCAAACAATTTCAAACAAGCAAATGATTCTTAAAATATGAGACAATATATCACTATGTCCAATTTGACCCGTGACCATGTGAACCCAAATTTCATAGGAGTGATCTACTCCTTATGATGTTCCAGTGTACCAAGTTTGATATCTGTCAAGCAAAAGATTCTCAAGATAATGAGCGGATAGTATATTCCTATGTCCAGTTTGACCTTTTACCAGGTGACCTAAAAATCAATAGGGTGATAATAGGGTGATCTACTACTTATGATGTACCAGTGTACCAAGTTTGATGTCTGGCAAGCAAAAGATTCTCAAGATATTGAGTGGATAGTATATTCCTATGTCCAGTTTGACCCTTGATCCTGTGACCTAAAAATCAATAGGGGTCATATACTCCTTAGGATGTACCAGTGTAACAAGTTTGATGTCTGTCAACCAAATGGTTCTCCAGATATTGAATGGACAGTACATTTTTATGTCCAGTTTCACCTTTGACCATGTGATCATAAAATCAATAGGGGTCATCTAGTAATTTTGATGTACCAGTGTACCAAGTTTGATGTCTGCTGTCAAGCAAACGGTCTTCAAGATATTGAGCGGACAGTGTTTTCCTATGTCCAGAGTGGATCGAATCTTGACTTTGACCTTTTGACCTGAAAATCGATAGGGATCCTCTTCTACTCATAACTAACCCACATATGAAATACATGTATCATTATGATTAAGTGAATGTTTCTCAAGATATTGAGCGGACAACATGTGGTCTACCGACAGACTAACATATCAACCGACCGACAGGTGTAAAGCAATATGCCGGCCCTTGTCTTTGAAAGGGGGCATAATAAACACTTAATGTAGAGATGAAAAATGTCATTTATTGAAAATTATGAAAAATATATAAACCATGATAGGGGATCAGACCAACAGCTAATCGCACAATGCAAAATGGTATTTCAGTATGCTGATCCACTAAAATTACAGATGTACAATATATTTTACATAGAAAAAGATGGCATTCAAAATGTTAATTTCATTAATCAATATTATGTCTGACCTTCGTAAATTCAGTATTGTTCAGAAAAATCTGTACATCTATGACTTGTTATCTTATAACGTGAAGTTTAAACTTATATTTGTTTACAAATGGAGTAGCGAGAGGCCAGTCACGGTTAGAAACTTCATGTGACCCTAACATCAAATCTAGTCACAGATAGGAAACTTATCAATATTTAAAAATTAATTTTTGAACTCACTGCTCATTCGTCATATTATATTAATAAGAAAACTCAACTATATTATTTTTCATGACAAAATTCACAGTCAGATGTAGTGTTGTGATATACAAACAATAAACTCCATAATTTCTATAAGTGAGAAGAATTCGATTTCAGCCCCAATTTACTCTTGTTTTAAACTGAATTTAATCACGAGACAAGCAATCATGGTTTTTACCTCCAGCAACCCAACAATACAAATAATGTCATTATTTTTACTGTTTCCCCTCAACACTTTTCACCTCAACAATTATATTCATCTTATATCTGCAAGAACGTTACAACCAAACGCTTATGTTGAGCATGTTTTAGATAGTATTGAATACTGGATATGTGCTAAATCAGCAATGTATTTGGATAATAAAATCATACCCTACCTTGATGTGCCGATTAATGTTGCCCCTTATTGCTAACAGTTGTGACAGGTAACCCCAGCAAACAAGATTTATCGTAATCTCAAGCATAAACAGTCCACTGCGGCGAATTTGCCTTGATATCATACTACTCAGAACGAAGTACTTTGAACCATCCTTTTACTACTGTAGGGGAGTTGTACCACGATTTTTCGTACACGATTTAGAACCTTAAATAACTATACGAAATACTTTCACCCTTTGATACTTTCATAAAGGAGTAACCACAAATTTTCTTACACGACTTTGTACCAAATTGTTATACAATGTGTTTTGCACGTCTGACTAACTTGTCACCAATCTCTACCCAGAGTTATCGTTCCCGCTACGCTCCATTGACTTGTCACAGGCAGGTCGCCCTGGGAGGGTGTTGCTAGAACGCGGAACGTAAAACGGAAGGGAAGACGGAACGGAATTTAAGAATTAGAATGATTAATGTAGATAAGATAACGCCAAAAACCGATGGGAAGTGATTCATTTTGATTATGATCAACAATTTGAATATTGTTTACAAGCGATAAAAGAATTCTTAAAATTTTGCATCATAAATTGATTAAGCGAATTAAGTAAGTTAAACGTTTGTATAAAAATTTACAAAGCGTTTTACAAGAATTTTGAAATTTCGGCATCGACAGAGGTGTTAGCGAGCAGTGACACCTGTGGGTAGAGAATGAAAAGAACACACGTGGTTTATATACCCCCCCCCCCCCTTGGCAAAACGTCATTAACGCAGATGTACATGTATGTATTTGCACATAACACCGTGTATGTGTCTGTACAGGGAGTGTAATATGCATAAAACAACGAGATAATTCATGATCTTATTAAGTCAACAAGTTAAACATCTTGTGTTTGATACATTATTTTTTAACTAACAGAGACTTTGTGACCGCAGCACTACATTCCTAAATAGAGAGGACTTCTAGCAGTTTATTTCTAAACTCAGTACTTGTATTTTAATATTTAGATTAATAATGAGACGACCTTTCAATTCCATTCAAGCAGAAATTGCTTGTTAGTCTTTTAGCTTTTTCAACTATGGGTAGTAAACTTCACCTTAGTTTTCATTGGTTCTGTTTCAATCTTTCTTTCCCGCTGTGTCTGTCGGGTTCAACACTAATCCACAGGATATCGGTAAATAAACAAACTTTCACATAAATTCATCCCAAATGAGGCAAACCTTTTATACACACTGGACTCGTTCGCTTTTATATTTGATGTGATACATAAATACATACATGTATTATACCAGATGTAGAACTAAATTACGAATAAAAGCAAGTTCAGTTGAAGAAGGCTATATTCGGAAACATTTTTGAAAGAATTATTTTATCTTTTACAATTTTGTTTTCGGGGTAGTGGCGGGGGGGGGGGGGGGGGGGGGTATTCATTGGATATAGAATTGCAAAATTCAGGGTTTTTTTCAGTATGCTTATTTTTTTTCTTTATATTTTCCATGGTAAGTTAATGATTTTGAAATACATATGTATTAGTATGAAGACTATGAAACAGTGGATTCTGTGGATGACATCCCGCTTTCTCTGTAATTTCTGCTTTCCTTGTTCATGATAAACCTTTTATTTTGCAAAAAATGCTGACGTCCTCATAACATTATTGCATACAATATTTTCCGTTTCGCGTTTTATCAACACCCGCTCTCATACCCCACGCTCCAACATTCCTTGACAATGCCCCACATAATGAATGGTAATGCTATGCATTACTGCAAGAACAGGACAGACGGGCTCAAAATTTTAAGTTCAATAGGGGCATAACTCCCAGAAACATTATTGAATCAGAATTTTCTGGGAACATGCACATCTACACAGCGTATCCTTATTAACTACAAAGTTTCACTAAATTCTATTGGGGATGCTTACTCCTCCTAGGCACCTGATCCCACCTCTGGTGTGTCCAGGGGTCCGTGTTTGCCCAACTATCTATTTTGTATTGCTTGTAGGAGTTATGAGATTGATCACTGTTCGTTATCTTCACCTTGCATTTAACCATCGAGTTTGTATCTCTGCTGGTGGACAGTCTGTCCCCGAGGATACTTGTCGCTCGATATATGTTCCTTCATGAATATACACAATAACGAAACAATACTGGCTGACACGTCGCCCAGTATAAAAAGGTGTCACTCTGTGGAGTCTATAAGGGACACAGGCTCCTACAGATCGGTTGGTGTCCCTCGGATTATCCTTCGAGATATCAAAGATTTGTCGTATGTACAATCGTCAGATTGTCAGCTTTGGTACAGAAACCAAAATTCTTATACCCAAGTTATGTTCCTTTAAGAGATATATTTGATAATTCCTTTTCAGACCTCATGTGTTCAACCTCAAAATGTTCTGCAAAACTTGTGATATACTGATCACTAAAAAATCATTTAGTAGTAATTTAACTGGACGTAGTTTCTGTACCAAAGCGTTTGATAATCTGACTTGTAAATCTTCTGGCGTTGTCTACGCCATTGAGTGTAATCTGTGTGGCTTAATTTATGTGGGAGAAACCAAGGGTTCACTTAATAAAAGAATATCGGGGCACATATTTCAAATTAATAATGGTGGTAGCCGACTTCTTTACAAGCATTTTAATGCACCGGACCACTCCATCTTGTCCATGAGGGTAAGGATTTTAGAAAAAATTTACCATCACACAAACAATCCTACATTAAGCACCCCTTTTCGTAGACAACGAGAAGATCACTGGATCAGGACCCTAGGCACTGCATTTCCATATGGATGCAATGATAATGTATATGATGTGGAAAATTTGACTAGTCCACAAGGAAATAACGTTAATGTGATGGGACTCTTTCCCAAATACCCAAAGACGAAAACGCAGTCACGGACATCGTTCATATAAAAGACCAAGTATAAATGATGTCACGTTTGATTCACTTTTCCCTCACGTCAACAGACAATTGGGTCCACATCATATTCGTACAAAACTTTACTCTATTCCATTGAGGGTTTTACATACGTTATTTGAAGAAGCTATGGCTAGTCTATACTTGGATTTTTCAACACCTGAATATAGACTTAACTCTATGATTATGGATGTTGCCTACCACAGACTCTATAAACCAGCACGGACCATGGATGATATTCCTTCCAAATCATGCCGTCAGTTCCTTAAGCTCAAATTTACAAACAAAGGAATAGATGTCGTCAACATAAGCAACATTCTTCGTCATAAAAGGGTTCAGTCGTGTATTCCAACTTATTTCAAGTTCAAGTCTACATCCTGTATTTCCTACAGCTATACTTCTACTATTGCATCCAAACTTTTTAATTATGAACAAACTTTGCAGTGCCTAGATGTAGACCATCTTATACGTAATCCACCAACGTGTTCTTCATCTTCTTTCAACTATAGTCCAGCTTGACATGTCATTACTGGTGATGTTGATATAGTTGAAAATGAGGACCTCAAATCACTTATTCTTAAAGGTCCTAAATACAGAGAACCTCGGTCTTTTAATTGGCGACAGAACTTCATCTCTATTATGAGTTCTGTCGAAGATTATGCCAGACGATGGGCTAAATATGAAAAAGAAGAACTTGATACATTGTCAGAATGGGTTAAAAGCATAAGAGAGATATTAAAATCCCGCATTTGACACATGAAAACAAAAGTACGTACCATTTATCCTTCTGTGTTTAGTAAACCAGAAGTGATAAAAGAATTAGATAGGTTACATGAGGAATATGTTTTGGTTCCAGCTGACAAAGCTAGTAACAACATTGTCTTTGTTTGTAAGGCTCATTATTACAACTGTATTTTAAACGAACTTGGTATTAATTCCACTTTTGGTAATCATACTTATACTCCAACTGCCCTTTCAAAAGACGAAATTCTTCAAAACCATGCTTCAGTTTTAGACACATTTAATATTCCAGTCAATGGGTCGAATGAAT